>NC_133652.1:300136643-300436643 GCF_009905375.1 Apium graveolens
ACGATCTTTTCCAGGTTTAATTATGATTTAGGTTACACTTAATACAAAACCAACTTATAACAATACTCTAAACAATACTATTTTAATAGAGCAACTCAACAGACCATCTTTGGTCCACACAACTACCTCAGAGAAGCCTGACGCGAAAGAAACTGGAACTGTGCCCTGACTACCGCGGAAGAATCTCATAGGCATCTACAATAAATATGTAAAACATTCTGCAAGGGTGAGAAATCAATTACTCAGCAGTACCACTATATGAATAACAAAATAAAACAATTTATGATCAAACAGTGCTAGGAACAGAGATTATAGCTCATTTGCAACTCATGGTAAACATTCATAAACTAGATACCCAAAACTAGCATGCTTTGTAAAATAATATAAGTAGTGTGCTGTGTATAATTATCAGAATCAAAGCTTAGCATGCTATTTCATTTTCAAATCATCTGTCTCATCAAGTTGAGTTGTTAATCAATTCTAAAGCTGAATCAATCAAATCTATTGGACGTTCAACGGGTGAAGATAGCTGATCAGTCTACCCTCACCGGACAGCGACTAGCGGCCATCCAGAATAAGAATGTGTTCCGGAACTTGGGAAAAGACTAGCTAGGTCTTTCCCCCACACTGGACTAATCGGTTAAATAAAATGCCCAACCCAATTAGCCACTTATGCAACCACATGTTGGGCCGTTACTGAATAACAGGCCTCTAACGCAATTCCAATAGATCAACTGAATTCCCTTTTTGCCTCTTTCCATAATTCCACGACATAGGTGGATCAAAACCTTCCACGATATAGGTGGATAAAAAAAGTCTCTTTATCCAGTTTCCAAAATCACTATCGCCTATCTCTTTTTAAAAACCATTCTATCACAACACACTATTTAAAACCTCCTTTTATTTTAATCACGTTTAGAGATAGGTGTTTTCAGAAGTTACTTTTCCCCAAAACAATTTGAAAATAGTGATTTATAACTACAGGGGATACGTAACTTAAAACGTTTCTATACCATTACGAAAATAAAGCATTAGCTATTCACATATACTGAACCATAAAAGAATGGTCAGGGGTACTTGCCTTGCAGAGCTTTACGACTATTATTAATCAATTTTGATCTGACTCAGACGGTCAGGCTTTATCGTCTAACCACTAGATCACCTTGAATTCGACTTCAGTACTCAGGTTCTTCGGTTGAACCCTACCGAGCTCGTCGACTGTCCACTAAGTATCTTTAGACCAACGTCCACTTTCAGGTTCCCGACTATAACCTACAGGGTCGAAATACCCTACGTTAGATGACCAGGTATGCTTGACATATCCTCGCTAACAACCTACCCATTCGATGTCAATTCCCGACTCGTAAGTACAAATGTTATAATAACACACACAACAATTAGGGTTAGCTCACAAATGTTCATCGCTGACAGCGGCAAAATTCACAGGTACCCATTTACTTTGGGTTTCAAGCGGGAATTTCACCGATAATTTCCGAACCATTATAATTTCGAAAATCACAGAAGTGCATATATTATTTCTCATAAATTCAAATTAAAGCTTCAAATTTAATATAGTTTCAGAGATATAATCTGCCAAACAACAACCCACAGAACATCAATCAACACTGGAATATTTACACACGACAACATCGAACAACTGAGTAACAGGGACGACTACACACATGCGCAAATGCGCCACCCAGCCACCACCACCGCCTCGTCGGAAAAGCCGAGGAAGGGCGGCAGTACAGAGCGGCATAGTTGAATTACAATATATATACATAATCACACATACCCAGTAGCACATATGCGTATGTATACATACATCATAAAATAAAATGGAAATTGAAACCACCAACAACCTGAAGTTCAGGCGGCGGCTTACCAAAATAGGGGAGAAACAGCCGTGACGAACCCCGAGCCGGATTAAGGAAATCAGAAAAATGAAGAAATTAATGCAAGAGAGAGAGAGAGAGAGAAGAGAACCGAGAGAGAAAGAGAGGGGAGAGAGAGATGAGAGAGAGAGGATGAGGCCAGAGAGAGAGAGAGGGAGAGAGAGAGAGAAAGACAAAAGTGATGTTAATCAGCCAAAACACTACCCCCGTTCTGCCCTACCGCGTGTCCAATAAAAAGGGACACGTGTCTGTTTTCCGGACTGCAAGCCAAAAATATAATACCAAATTGTAATAATACGATATATATCATGCGCGGAAACTATCGAAATAATCTTAAAATAAATCTTAAAATGTTAAAAATAATTCAGAGTAAATAAAGACATAAGTTTCATAATTCTTAAATAATTTTTAAAACACAATTTATACCTAGATTTATCAATATAACGAAACAACGCGCGGTAAAAACTAATCCCGAAAATTCCCAAAATAATTTTAAAATTCCCCGAATATTTCAAACTTAAATAAATATGACTTTCATAATTTTTGAAAAATTCGGGAATTAAATACAGATTTTATGAATAAGTGCAATCAGAAAATCATACAGGGTTAAATAATTGATAAAATATTGATTTCTCAATTTTATAGAGTCCTAAAAATAATTATTAAATTATAAAGTCATAAAAACAATTTTAGAGACAATTTATGTATTTATGGAAATAAAACTGCAATAACACCATTTTTAACAACGATACGAAATCATACAATTCATTAATTAACCGCGCAATTCAATTCCATACACTAGTAATCACATACACATAGTGACAGAGTAATAACCCACTGACTGAACCCACACAAATATTTTATTTAATTATTTATTCCATAATTACACATTTAATAATAATAAAAATATACGGGTCGTTATATCCTTCCCCCCTTAAAAATATTTTGTCCTCAGAATCTGATCTAACTAAGCAAGTGAGGATATTTGTCAAGCATATCTGACTCTGACTCTTGAGTAGACTCTTATACTCGAAGATTTATTCGGAGCATATTCATTATGGATATAAACTTATTCCTGAGGACTCGCTCTTAATGATCTAGAATTTGGATCAATCACTTTACGCAGAGCAAATTCGGATAAGAGCCCATTGGCTCCTACTCAACAACTTGGTTCGAATCGGAAATATACCGCTTTATCATGGACACGTAGAACACACTATAAATTTGCTGCAACTGCGGCTACAATACTAATTCATGAGCAACTCTATGTATTTTCCTCGATACCTTGAACGAGTACATATATTTAAGACTCAATTTGACCCTTCTAATCAAACCTAACCAATCTCTTTTAAGGTTAAACTTTTATCAATATCCACGATCCTATTTCCATATTCTCACTCTCTCAATGCAGTTCCGTCTTCTTTCTTTGTCTGTCCCAAGCTGCTTCAACTCTTTTCCAAATCAACACCACTACGTCCTTGGTGTGCTAAATTATTTCAGGACCTATCAACATCTCGACTCCCACTTTCTCACAATAGAGGGAAACCCACACTTATGTTCACGCAGGGCTTTGCAAGGTAGCATTTCCCTTACAAGCATGATAACTATTAATATAGAAAAGCTCAATCAATGGAATCAATGGTAGATGATTACCTCGGTTTCCCTTTTGTAACACCCCCAATCCGGGGTCGGGGATCCGGGTTGTCACGAGTTCTATTTCCCTTAATAACACCCAATCTTAATAAACAATCAACTATTCTGTACTGTGACCCCACAATAAACACACACACCACAAGTTATAGTCTCAGAGATGAATATCCAAAAATAATCACAAGTCATTTTATTCCACAATTATATGCCATTACACCTCAAAATGGTTTCTGAATACATTGACATATTCTTTGCCATTATTATAATTCATAATATACATAAGTCTGGTACATCATTAGTTGAAAACTTAGCCTATTGGTAATTTCTACCTCAGCTACAGCGGCCTCAACACTTCCAGGAAGCTGCGGAATGTTTCCTATCCGCTTGCGAATTGGGAGCTTGGTCCTGTTCATCTTATCTATCTGATGTTGTGTGATGAAAGAAGAAAGCAAGGGTGAGCAACAAGCCCACCGAAATAATATGTATAATAATTTACAATATATGAGCATTCTCATAGTACTCATGAAAGTCTTGGTCAAAAGAAATGAACCAAGTTGATATCTTATCACGACCAAGTCGCAAAATATTCAGTATATATATACATATATACTTTTCAAAATATTGGAAGTCCTCTTCCATGCATAATACACACAGAGTTCCAGTGTATAACTGTATAAAAATATCGTTGCAAGGTGATCTCATATATCTAACCTTGTCTCAACGTTTTTCTGAAAATCTTTGTCATGCATAAGATAATCATTTACTAGATATAAGTTTAAAAGATGAAGTTACAAGATACTCCAATATACTTATATCTTTTCCAAATACTACTTGAACTACCACCGTTCCAGTTATAATTAGTTTCAAAAGTTCATCACATAGATGAGACTACAAGACCAGATTTGAATAGATTAAATCTTTAAAATATCATCAAAATAAAATGAAGTTACGAGATACTTCATTTGATGCAAACATCATTTTGAAAACTTGACCCTGCCAACACTCAACAATCGCCCAACCGTAGCCTTTCTATCGAAGTGCTCTGGGTAGTGTTGCAGAAATATCCAATTGGATGATGAACTCATTACGGGAGTTTGCCGCGCCAGGAAGACCACTTATGATGATCAGTCGTAGTAGTGCAACCCCACCATTTTCTACATGTAGAGGAGAACCTGTCGGATTTACTTGTCAACCGAACACTAGACTCCTAAGGAATGGACCGTCTTAGCGGAACTTCCACGCCAATTGGGCCAATATAATAAGGCTGGGCCGGCGCCACTCGACCACTTACGCCACTCCTAGTTCAGATGAAATCCATGACTCTGAAATGTAAAGCTCGTCCCCACTTTCCCCAAGTAGACACTTATTGATACGGCTCCATTAAGAAGTCGTATCTAGTTGGAAAGGAAAACTTACCGATATTTCCCAGGCGATGCCTGTTAATGGATTAACTTGTTCCAAGAATTTTACTTCCCGAGTGTTGGGTAAGTAATCAAAAATTCTTTTATCAAGACAGCAACCTTGTTGCGAATTTAAAACACACCACAGAGTCGGATCCCTCAGGTTTTGAGCGAGTATTTAAATCCCCTTTTTAAAAGGAAGATCTTAAATATAAAAAAATGAGTTTTGGGATCCGCTCTAATTTTTGAAAATCATTTTAAAGACTCAAAAATACTTTAAAGAGTGTTTGGAATAGTGCTGATTTAATAAAGTAAATCAGTCTCAATAACAAGAAATATCTGAATATTATTATTTAAATAATATTCCCATAAAGAATACTTGAGGTAGAAGTTGGAAAACTCACTTGAAATGAATAGTAAATAATCAAAGTTATACTTATACGAAAGTAATATCTTTATTTGAATATCAAAAGTAAGTTTGATTATCGAACCTTATTCTTCTTTAATAAAATAAAGAATATTATTAAGTAATAAGCGGAGTCATAATACTTCGAATGAATATTATAAATAATATTCATTAAATAAAATAAAGGAGTCATACATCCTCAAATGAATCTCCAATTAATAATCATTAAAGAATATAAACTGAGTCATAAGCCCTCGAATGAATATTCGAAATAATATTCATTAAATAAAATAAGGGAGTCATAAGCCCTCGGATGAATATTCAAGTAATATTCAAATAATAAAATAAAGATAACGTTATCGAATAAACCTTATTCGATTAATAGTTTTGAAAACTATAACCATGTATATATAAAAATATATATATAAAAATCTACTCGGGATCCTCGACTCCCAGTTTTAGAAAATGTTTTCACCTTTGGGTCCCTATACTAAGGGTATATGCAAATTACCGCTATTCTCTAGCATAGATATTATCAACTGAATCAACAGATATATATGGCAAGAATACAAAACAGGCATGCATATGTACCATATCACATGCTACAATATATCGCAAGAATTTGCTAGTAACAAATATGCATTTATCGCAAGATCATGCATATACACATATACATCATAACAACAGTTATACGGGTAGAAAACTTGCCTGAGCGACTGGGGGTTACAAATGGCTCGGGACGAGTCTGGTAACCTATAAACAACAAGTAAGTTGGAATTAAACCAAAGTCACTTGTAAATCTATACTTTAACCAACTTAGACTCTAACGCTCGTTTTGCGCTTACTAATTCTCTTAAGTCACTCGAGTACCCTCGGCTCCACCATTTTTAATAATATACCCATTACGAGTTTTAAGGCGATTCTTTTGCGAGTACCTTACCAACTGCCTAATCCACTTAACACAATTGTTTCATACTCCAATTAGTCCTTTAAGGTCTTTAACCAAGGTTTCAAAGTAAGGCGAGGGGAAATGTTTCGTTCGCGAAACGCCGTTACTTAAAACGGTCGTTTCTCCTAAACCGTGCATCGGAATCAAACGAACTACATATCAAAACGAAGCTCGTAACATGCATTATCTAAACATGGCAATGTTCAAAATCTAGCAGGGGGTTCTCGGGTCCTAATGTTATGAACAAAAGCAGTCTAAAGTAAATCGGACACTACGACGGCTATGTTTACACGATTTCCCAAATTTAAACCAATTCAAAACAACCACAATTCAACCCCAATTCACAACCCAATCAAAACTCCATCCAAACTACATTACAAAAGCCCCAAATCAACTCATTATAATCAATTTACTTAATCCTAAAACTTGAATTTAAACTATACTACATTCTTCAACCAAATCTTAAGATATCAACAATTCAATCACCACCATTCCAACCCATTAAACAAACAAGTTTCAAGCTACTCTTTACCCTAACAACCAAAATCAACCTAATATACAAAGTAAAGCTAGGGTTTGGAGATGATATACCTTCCTTGAAGTGGTGTGAGTAGCTAGGAAGCCTTAAGAAGCCTTGAGGAGTCTTAGGAATGCTTGGATCTTAAAGGAAAAGCAAGAAAAATCAAGTTAAAAACCTTGAAATCACTATTCATTGTCTTCTTCATTGATGTTTTGGAGAAGATAGAGAATGAATTGGTGGCTTAAACTCATAATATAGCCATAACTATGCATAAGGAATACTAGGGAATTATCTTACCAATTTAGGAAGCTTGAATCTTGGATTTTGAAATTCTTGCTTCTTAAAAAATGAAAAAGCCGAGAGCAACTCTTGGTTGAATGAAAGAAATGATTTTGTGTTTTGCTTTGATTTGTTTTGGTTGGTTGTTTTTGTTTTGTTTTGGTTAATTACCTTATTAACCTTGAACTTTGTGTGGTTCTACTTCAACCACATCTCCTTCCTTCCCATGTCATGCTTATGTCATGCTATGATGTCATCTTTCCCTCTTTGTCCTCTTCTCATTGGTTGGATGACATCATCCCCTCTAATCTCTTTGATTAACTTCCTAATTGTTTGCCTAATGACCGCTGATCTGTTATACGGTTCGCTTAACTTTCGTTTTCGTTTATCGTTTGAGGGATCATACCCGGGATCTTGTTACTTGGGTTCCCTTAACCTTTCTCAATACATTATATTCCTTTTATGATCTTCTCTTATACTCCTTTAATTTAAATCCTTTTTATCCTGTTACCTTATACTCAATTCTTTCCGTATCTGGTGGATTTCTGGGAAAAATCAAAGTGTTCGGAATTGGATTCTGACGATCTTTTCATACACTTATATACCATATAGAGTACTAATAAAATCTCAGAATATGCATAACAGAACCCCTACATATTGTGGCATGAAAGTTTTCTCATTCAGCAAAAACACTATTCATAAGGGTTTCAAAAATTTCCAAAAATTGGGGTTATTACAGTCTCCCCTCCTTAAAAAGATTTCATCCCGGAATCAAATAGAAAATGAATCGGGATACTCTCTTAGCATTGCACTTTCTAACTCTCGAGTAAATTTTCCCACATTGTGGTTCTACCATCAAACTCTGACTAGTTTGATAACCCTTTTCCTAAGAAATTGTTCCTTTTTCAATCTATACCCTTCCTGGTTGCTCCATATAGGTTACGTCGGGTTGCATGTCTATGCGCTCATATGCCCCTATTTGTCTGGCATCCGAATTACACTTCCTTAACATTAATACGTGGAACACGTTATGAACTTGCTACATGTTCGGGGGTAGGGCTAGCTCATATGCTAACTTCCCAATACGTCTTAATACCTCAAAGGGTCCAACAATTCGTCGGCTTAACTTTCCTTTCTTTTTGAACCTCATCAATCCTTTCCAAGGGATACCTTTAACATTACTAGGTCCCCTATTTCCTATTCTTTGTCCTTTTGTGTCAAATCAACATACTTTTTATGTCCATCTTGGGCTACTACCAGCCGTCCTCTGATTAGATCTATTATATCTTTGGTCCTTTGGACCACTACTGGTCTGAGCATCTTGCGCTCTGCAACATTATCCTATCATAAGGGAGATCGACATTGTCTTCCCTCAAGGATCTGATAAGGCGATATCTCAATACTGACATATGATCTATTATCGTAAGAAAAATCAATTCGTGTTAAGTGATCGTTCCAATTTCTTTCAAGTCTATTGCACAGACCCTCATCATAGCTTCTAGGATTATAGCTTTTGCTTCTCAATACCCACTCTTTTCCAGTTCGTAATCGCTATTATCTTCCGTTCCTAATATTATACTGGTTACACCTTTGCTCGTTAGCATTTTATAACCTTTTAATACACGCGTCAACCTTAGTATCACGAATGTGTCTCCATTCCGAATACCACCATAACTTTACTACTCCTTATTCAGCTGTTTCTATTTTCCAAAGTTTGATCAATCATATAGAAGTAAAAGAATTTATTGAGAGATCACTATGATCGTGAACACTTGTTATATCGCATAGTTAGTACAGAAGGTGGCCAGCCTTTAGTACTTGATAAGCAATTAAACAACATGTGGTATCCTACTAGGCTTCTATCACACAGATAGATAGTCATTCGGCAATACCTCCCCTTCTAGAAGGGTTGTTCTTCTCAGCTTACATGAAATGAAAAAAGAACGAATTGAAGAGAATTGTATATATGAAAAAAATATACTGCCACAAAATATCTGGCTTGGAACCTACTTCTGAACTATAGAGGTTTGTCATAGGAGAACAAAACATATGTGTATATATATCAAGTATTATCGCATCGCATTTCACATGCTTAAATATTTTCGCTATTCCGTCCATCATTCTATGGACCCATGCTCTTCCTCGAGCTTATACACAATCACCTTTGAAACTCCTTTGATATCGAAAATGGAATCTGGGATCTCATTCTAGACATCATCGTTAATATAATTCTATGCTTGCACCGCAACCTTCCTCGTATAGTAATATGACTCTCTATTGATAAGAAAGAATAAATATTCAATAGGTAGATACTCTACTTAATTAGTCTATCAATGATAACTTATACACTACCACGACCCGATTAGTGGTACTCAATCTCAACACCCATTCCAATACAACTCTCACGGTTGTAATCAGCTCATTACTCGCAAAATCATTGCTGCCTTACCATGGTCCACCACTGACCTACTGTAGTCATTCGTTTTCCATGAAGTCTTAATAGCTAACCATACGGAATCCATACATGTCGTATCTAATTCTTCTAAGGAGGTAACATAATCACCATTCATGATTCATGAAGAGCACTCCTGATCCTGACGTACATTCATGACATGAAGCAGCTAAAATTGCAGAAGAGTTTCAATGAAAGCAACGATAGCAGGTTAGTACCATTATTAACCATATATCTTCAATAGAAGACTTAACTCAAATGTTCGTTTAGTCCTTTTTGAAACATGGTTCTGGATCATTCTCAAGATAGGACCTTCTAAGATAGATAGCCCGCTCATGGCGATCACACGAATTAAACCTTTACCAACTACTATTACGGTTGGGTATTGCACAGTCATCAGAAGGAATGGCAATCTTCCAAACCAAAATACAACCATCACAGCTTTAACCATCATCACTGTATCCCTCTCGCACGAGCGCCTATAATTATCCTCTTACATTTAAAGTGTCGGCCACCTCTTTGGCCTTTCCTGATAGTAAACTTTCCTTACAGTCAATGTCATTTTAACCACCTCCAAATAAATTTTCTACCTCATTTCAATCACTGCTTATGTGAAGATGTCCTCCTTAAAATCTGATGAGTAAAAAAAAAATCACCATTTTTCCATAAGTTATTGCCTCAGTCTTTAGAGGTTAATCACTGTCACGACTGACTCTCAATCATACTTAGAACATCTTTTATCTTAGGTCCTAATTGCCCTGAACAATTTCGACCATTACTGGTTCGATCCATACCTTCTCGTGGTTTAACACGTGCCCCACTTGGCATCATTATAATTACGTCATATTTCCTTTATTAACATTTTTATTCTTGAGAATTTTGAGTATTACCTTTCTCCTTGTAAAACTTCTAAGGTTATCCTTAAATCCTTCATCAGGTACACCCTAGGCACAGGGCATATCAAGATACCATTTATTAATACCAGAATCATAGTCTATATACTTCTGAAAAAATTCTCCACTGATCCTTAAAGGTTGTTGGTACCTTAACCCTTTCCAAATCATACTGTCAAAACTCATACTGTCCCTATTAAGGGTGAAATGCCAACCTTTATGCATTCCCCTAGGATTCATTTTAAGTTATCGAAGTTATATCCTTAATTCCACCTTTAAAAAGGTACTTGCATCTTTCCATGGATAAATCAAGTCATATATCCTTGATAGATTATCTTATTCAATCATTCCCACCTCGATAGTCTATACCAATTTCATAATAGCATCCTTATTCAAACTGAGGTCAATCAATAAGGCCTCCAAAAGATAACAACGGTTATCCGCTTTTCTTGCTTAATTTGGTAACGATAACAAGGATGTTCTGGAAGATATTGGTAGTGTTCAAAGTGAACTTCTTCTTAATAATTCCTTTTTTACTTTTGTTGTTTATCTCAACAGTCATCTCAATGTTAGGATATCTTTCATACCTGGCGTCTCCCTTTCTGGGTATCAAGCCACCGATCTTACACTTCACATTCTTGAAGGTCAGTTATTTCATCCAATTTTCCTAATTTCTTACTTCCTTGTCTCCTCAGTTTATCCGCGTCTCATTATTTATCCTTCAAACTATCTCAAGGTTTCCTCGAATCCTCCCAACTTACAGGGGATAAAATATATGTATCTCTTATGCATTCAACCATCAATTTTAACTCATGGTGAATCACCCTCATCCTGACGATTACATACTTTTCTATTTCTATTGGTACGAGTCTTTAGGGTTTCCTCATACCCAACTCCTTTATCATTCCTCAAACTATATTGCCTTTATATTCCTTTCCACTTCAGTTTCTTTTTATTTTCCTTTCTCTTATCATTATTTCATGAACCAACACAACATAAACATTGATTTCAACATCCCGTCATTCTGGATTTGTGTCCTCAGAACGAATCTTGATAACTTTTACAACTTAGATTCATAATTCATCATACTCGTCTGCCTTTGTTCTGGCTCTAAAGCTTTTACACTATCTCCTTATCTTTGGGAATTACTTTCCCGAAAACAATTGACTGAACTTAAATCAGTTTATTATAATCTCTTGCTTCGTGCCTTCCTTGGCCTTTCACCAGCGGGTGGTCTCTCTCTTAGGAGGGTAAGTAACAAAAACAGTCTTTTGTGATTCGTCATCATTCAGAATCTCAAATGATTCCTCTATTTCCTTTAGCCAGGCCCTTGCCTCGGCTGGGCCAGCTTGTTCCTTGGGACTCTGAGAGCTTAGCGACTTAGAGGTCCTGAAAGAATTTCCCACTACATTGCTTCCCTCAAGGTGGTGGTTGGGAATAAAGTATAAGTTCTGTTTAGACAGGTCCATGAATTTCTATATAGGATTACCGTCTCGGGTCTCCTTATCTCGCTCGACTTTTGTTTTCTTAGTCTAAATATTTCTTCCTACTCCCCATAATTGGGGTTATCTTTTAATTTAAAATCCTCATTTTCCACTTTATTATATTCTGGGTTCCTTATATCTTAATTGCAACCTCCCTGATTATCACATTCAAGGTTTGCCCCTAATCTTATTCCTTGTGGGGGCATATTTCTTGGAAAATTTTGAGAATCTCTGGATATTTGTCTTACTTACTTTGCTTAAGTCTTTCCCTCGTTCAGTCCTTACACAATTGCAAATTATGAATTCTTAAGTTCGATAAACTTCATGACACTTTCTTACGCATTAATAGAGCAATTAACAATGTGATATTATCACAAATAAACTGATCTGAACTGAAATTAACGAATATATATATATAACCATTTGTTCGAGGGTACAACAATTGAACACATTAATGAGAATTACATCATTTGATCTGATCGCTTCTATCCCGAAAGTACTACCATAGATAATCATCTAGTCATTAAAACTAATCATCCATAACTTAGGCTAATCCTCCAAAAGCGGTGCTACATAAAACCCTTGTCTGATTGCTCTGGCTCTGCACACTACCATGGATCAAGAAATGCGAGCACGCACGACATCCCTAACCTGCTCCATCACAGAGGTGATGAGGTCTAAGATAGTTGCAAGTAGAGCTGGATCAATCTGACCCTCAAGATGGCCTCTAGCTGTAACACGGGTGGTAGCCTCAATCCTTTCCATGCTATGAGCTAATCCCGCCGGAAGTACCCCGCCCTCAATCCTTGGTGCAGTAAGTCGATCCAACAGATCACTCCTAACATTACGGGCCTCGGACAGGCCACCCAAAGTCATATGATAATTGGAGATAAGAGAAGCCTGAGTGGTAGCATCTAGCAGTCCATGGGGTGCAGGTGGCGCAGACCCAGGAGATCCAAACGGATAACCAAGCACGGTATCAGGTGACAATGGTGCAGGAGATAAAGGTGGCATTTCCTCAGTATGTGCTGGGCTCTGTATAAGGGAGGGAACATGAATCAGTGGAACCTCATGGATGTCTACAGGAACCTCTGAAAGAGGGTCTGATACTGGTATAATTGGGGTCGTGGAAGGCCCCACTCCTTCTGCCCTCATTAACCTTTGTGCCCTTGGTAACTCTTCATCCTCTAGTGCCACCCTCGCGGCCATTCTTGCTCTGGTAGTCGCCCTGACTACGGTCATCAATTCCTCAGCGGTCCTCTCTTCATTCTCATCAGGTTCCTCCATGAGATCCTCCTCAGCCACAATCCTTTCCGGAATAACATCCTCAACCGCAACATTCTCAATATGAATCTCATCCGGTCCCTCATTAGGGTACTCCATCGGATTCACAATTTGATCTCCAACTTGTAATAAAACATCCTCATGCTGATGCTCCTGAACCACAGGGTTTGGTGCCCCGCTGCCCTATACGAGAACGAACTATGTTACTAACATGATATTTATAAGGGTTCCCGTAAGGGTTTTAACTGTCAGTACTACGTTAGGTAGCCCGACTATGAACTTGGCAAGAGTTCTTATTATCTTAGTGAACTTATTATCTTAACGTCACATCATCTCTGAGGTTTATAACGCTTAGCTCTAATACCACTTCTGTAACACCCCCAAATCCGGGGTCGGGGATCCAGGTTGTCACGAGTTCCATTTCCCTTAATAACACCCAATCTTAATAAACAATCAACTACTCTATACTGTGACCCCACAATAAACACACACACCACAAGTTATAGTCTCAGAGATGAATATCCAAAAATAATCACAAGTCGTTTTATTCCACAATTATATGCCATTACACCTCAAAAGGGTTTCTGAATACATTTACATATTCTTTGCCATTATTACAATTCATAATATACATAAGTCTGGTACATCATTAGTTGAAAACTTAGCCTATTGGTAATTTCTACCTCAGCTACAGCGGCCTCAACGCTTCCAGGAAGCTGCAGAACGTTTCCTATCCGCTTGCGAATTGGGAGCTTGGTCCTGTTCATCTTATCTATCTGATGTTGTGTGATGAAAGAAGAAAGCAAGGGTGAGCAACAAGCCCACCGAAATAATATGTATAATAATTTACAATATATGAGCATTCTCATAGTACTCATGAAAGTCTTGGTCAAAAGAAATGAACCAAGTTGATATCTTATCGCGACCAAGTCACAAAATATTCAGTATATATATATACATATATACTTTTCAAAATATTGGAAGTCCTTTTCCATGCATAATACACACAGAGTTCCAGTGTATAACTGTATAAAAATATCGTTGCAAGGTGATCTCATATATCTAACCTTGTCTCAACATTTTTCTGAAAATCTTTGTCATGCATAAGATAATCATTTACTAGATATAAGTTTAAAAGATGAAGTTACAAGATACTCCAATATACTTATATCTTTTCCAAATACTACTTGAACTACCACCGTTCAAGTTATAATTAGTTTCAAAAGTTCATCACATAGATGAGACTACAAGACCAGATTTGAATAGATTAAATCTTTAAAATATCATCAAAATAAAATGAAGTTACGAGATACTTCATTTGATGCAAACATCATTTTGAAAACTTGACCCTGCCAACACTCAACAATCGCCCAACCGTAGCCTTTCTATCGAAGTGCTCTGGGTAGTGTTGCAGAAATATCCAATTGGATGATGAACTCATTACGGGAGTTTGCCGCGCCGGGAAGACCACTTACGATGATCAGTCGTAGTAGTGCAACCCCACCATTTTCTACATGTAGTGGAGAACCTGTCGGATTTACTTGTCAACCGAACACTGGACTCCTAAGGAATGGACCGTCTTAGCGGAACTTCCAGGCCAATTGGGCCAATATAATAAGGCTGGGTCGGCGCCACTCGACCACTTACGCCACTCCTAGTTCAGATGAAATCCATGACTCTGAAACGTAAAGCTCGTCCCCACTTTCCCCAAGTAGACACTTGTTGATACGGCTCCATCAAGAATTCGTATCTAGTTGGAAAGGAAAACTTACCGATATTTCCCAGGCGATGCCTGTTAATGGATTAACTTGTTCCAAGAATTTTACTTCCCGAGTGTTGGGTAAGTAATCAAAAATTCTTTTATCAAGACAGCAACCTTGTTGCGAATATAAAACACACCACAGAGCCGGATCCCTCAGGTTTTGAGCGAGTATTTAAATCCCCTTTTTAAAAGGAAGATCTTAAATATAAAAAAATGAGTTTTGGGATCCGCTCTAATTTTTGAAAATTATTTTAAAGACTCGAAAATACTTTAAAGAGTGTTTGGAATAATGCTGATTTAATAAAGTAAATCAGTCTCAATAACAAGAAATATCTGAATATTATTATTTAAATAATATTCCCATAAAGAATACTTGAGGTAGAAGTTGGAAAACTTACTTGAAATGAATAGTAAATAATCAAAGATATACTTATACGAAAGTAATATCTTTATTTGAATATCAAAAGTAAGTTTGATTATCGAACCTTATTCTTCTTTAATAAAATAAAGAATATTATTAAGTAATAAGCGGAGTCATAATACCTCGAATGAATATTATAAATAATATTCATTAAATAAAATAAAGGAGTCATACATCCTCAAATGAATCTCCAATTAATAATCATTAAATAATATAAACTGAGTCATAAGCCCTCGAATGAATATTCGAAATAATATTCATTAAATAAAATAAGGGAGTCATAAGCCCTCGAATGAATATTCAAGTAATATTCAAATAATAAAATAAAGATAACGTTATCGAATAAATCTTATTCGATTAATAGTTTTGAAAACTATAACCACGTATATATAAAAATATATATATAAAAATCTACTCGGGATCCTCGACTCCCGGTTTTAGAAAATGTTTTCACCTTTGGGTCCCTATACTAAGGGTATATGCAAATTACCGCTATTCTCTAGCATAGGTATTATCAACTGAATCAACAGATATATATGGCAAGAATACAAAACAGGCATGCATATGTACCATATCACATGCTACAATATATCGCAATAATTTGCTAGTAACAAATATGCATTTATCGCAAGATCATGCATATACACATATACATCACAACAACAGTTATACGGGTAGAAAACTTGCCTGAGCGACTGGGGGTTACAAATGGCTCGGGACGAGTCTGGTAACCTATAAACAACAAGTAAGTTGGAATTAAACCAAAGTCACTTGTAAATCTATACTTTAACCAACTTAGACTCTAACACTCGTTTTGCGCTTACTAATTCTCTTAAGTCACTCGAGTACCCTCAGCTCCACCATTTTTAATAATTCACCCATTACGGGTTTTAAGGCGATTCTTTCGCGAGTACCTTACCAACTGCCTAATCCACTTAAAACAATTGTTTCATACTCCAATTAGTCCTTTAAGGTCTTTAACCTAGGTTTCAAAGTAAGGCGAGGGGAAATGTTTCGTTCGCGAAACGCTGTTACTTAAAACGGTCGTTTCTCCTAAACCGTGCATCGGAATCAAACGAACTACATATCAAAACGAAGCTCGTAACATGCACTATCTAAACATGGAAATGGTCAAAATCTTGCAGGGGGTCTCGGGTCCTAATGTTATGAACAAATGCAGTCTAAAGTAAATCGGATATTACGACGGCTATGTTTACGCGATTTCCCAAATTTAAACCAATTTAAAACAACCACAATTCAACCCCAATTCACAACCCAATCAAAACTCCATCCAAACTACATTACAACAGCCCCAAATCAACTCATTATAATCAATTTACTTAATCCTAAAACTTGAATTTAAACTATACTACATTCTTCAACCAAATCTTAAGATTTCAACAATTCAATCACCACCATTCCAACCCAAACTCTTAAACAAACAAGTTTCAAGCTACTCTTTACCCTAAAACCAAAATCAACCTAATATACAAAGTAAATCTAGGGTTTGGAGATGATATACCTTCCTTGAAGTGGTGTGAGTAGCTAGGAAGCCTTAAGAAGCCTTGAGGAGTCTTAGGAATGCTTGGATCTTAAAGGAAAAGCAAGAAAAATCAAGTTAAAAACCTTGAAATCACTATTCATTGTCTTCTTCATTGATTTCATGGAGAAGATAGAGAATGAATTGGTGGCTTAAACTCATAATATAGCCATAACTATGCATCAGGAATACTAGGGAATTATCTTACCAATTTAGGAAGCTTGAATCTTGGATTTTGAAATTCTTGCTTCTTAAAAAATGAAAAAGCCGAGAGCAACTCTTGGTTGAATGAAAGAAATGATTTTGTGTTTTGCTTTGATTTGTTTTGGTTGGTTGTTTTTGTTTTGTTTTGGTTAATTACCTTATTAACCTTGAACTTTGTGTGGTTCTACTTCAACCACATCTCCTTCCTTCCCATGTCATGCTTATGTCATGTTATGATGTCATCTTTCCCTCTTTGTCCTCTTCTCATTGGTTGGATGAAATCATCCCCTCTAATCTCTTTGATTAACTTCCTAATTGTTTGCCTAATGACCGCTGATCTGTTATACGGTTCGCTTAACTTTCGTTTTCGTTTATCATTTGAGGGATCATACCCGGGATCTTGTTACTTGGGTTCCCTTAACCTTTCTCAATACATTATATTCCTTTTATGATCCTCTCTTATACTCCTTTAATTTAAATCCTTTTTATCCTGTTACCTTATACTCAATTCTTTCCGTATCTAGTGGATTTCCGGGAAAAATCAAAGTGTTCAGAATTGGATTCTGACGATCTTTTCATACACTTATATACCATATAGAGTACTAATAAAATCTCAGAATATCCATAACAGAACCCCTACATAGTGTGGCATGAAAGTTTTCTCATTCAGCAAAAACACTATTCATAAGGGTTTCAAAAATTTCCAAAAATTGGGGTTATTACACCTTTAAACCCAAAAGGGTATACAACCTCGACATATTTTATATCTTCTGAATCGTCCTCTCACTTTGACCCTTCGTCTAAAAATGATGGAAGGTACTCACTTTCAACTTAATTTCCAAACATTCAAACACTTCTTCACTTATTTCCATTAGTGAAGGTTGGGAAAATAATCTCATATACTAACTTCTCATCACTCTCAGGTACTCAACCTTAACTCCCACAGTTTCCAATGCCTTTACTAATTCCTTAGCAATCTTAACCACATTTAATCATTTTTTCTCCGCACGAGACATAAACTACTACCCAGCCTTTACCTAGATGGTTGCTAATGAAATATTCAAAATATTTTGTTATTTTTAACCAAAATTCATACTTTAAAACTTGGCATATAATTGCTTCCCTCCTAATCTTCTTAGGGAAATCCTGGGGCGTTCTACACAGACTTTCTTAATCCTTAGACAGCTGAGGATGTTATCAATAAATACAACTACACCATCCAAGTATTTCTTATGCACCATGTCCTTAATTCCTTATAGTCAGCTGATACACTTATTACTCTACATATTATCACCAGAACTTGCAACATTCATAACCCACTCTCATCACAATCTTTGATATGCCCTCAGGCTGGATCCTCAGTCAATAGTCAACCTTCGAGAAACAACACACTCCTTGCATTAAGTCACATAAGTAACCAATTCTTTATAGAGATTACCTATTCTTATTTATCATTTCGTTAAATTCTCGATGATCAGTACACAATCTCATAATTTCATTCCTCTTTCCAGCAACATCACTGGTGCACCCCAGAGAACTATATCTAGTATGCTCACTTTCCTTTCCAATAACTTTAACCATTATCAAACTAATTATTTCATTCCACTGGCCTCCAGAGACTCCATGGCAATTATTCATCACTCAACTTCCTCCAGCTTAAATATTTCCTTCTTCGTATCTTTACACATGGTGGATCTACTTATATCCTTATCTTATTATTTTTTTCTCGCATGATTGGAAGAACTTCTTATATTGCTTCTGCACCTAGAACTTACCTTACCATTGGTTTCTGTACACTTCACAATTCACTTTTTTATAAAAACCATTCCTTGTCATAATATAGGAAAACCAACTCAATCTTAAAATCACACCAAACGCCTCTAGCTTAGAGGGTGTCAAATTAACTGCAACTACGCCCAACTTCTAAACGCTTGATTTCTTGGTTCTTTTGAAAGTTCTATCTCTAACTGAACTGGATGTTGGCTCTTGGGATGTGGTATCTTGAATAATCATTCTACAACTCCTTGCAATATGCCCACTCTTTCCATAATTGTGATACATCACTCCTGGATTTACTGGATTACATTTCGATACGTAATGACCCTTATGTCCACACTTGAAATATTGCACATTCTTTCTGCATGAACCACTGTGTATCCTGTCACAGGACTTACAATCCACTGCTCACTCGACTGACTGGGCTGTAGTGGAAGCAACTGAAGTAGCACTAGATCTAGCCTGAAATAAACTCTATCTCCGGAATCTCTTACTCATGTTCCAGCTAAGCCAATTCTCAAATCCTTAAATGGATTCTCCTTGGTTTTCTTTATCCTTAACACCTTCCGACTTACTTTTCTTATCAATTTCGTCCCTAACAGTCAACTTTTGGTCACCTCCATTACTAGGGCGACCTGAACTATAGAGGAGTATGTCTTGGGTTGCAACGCCACAACTCCTCTACAAATTTCAGGCTTCAACCCTTGTTGGAACCTCCTTACTTTCTGATTCTCCATAGTTACATACTCAGGAACTGATCAGGCCAATTCTGTAAACTTGGCCTCAAGTTCCAACACACTTCTTTCACCTTATTTCAGTTCTAGAAACTCAATTTTCATTTGACTCCGCACACAATCTGGGAAATACCTTTTCAAAGATAACTCAGTAAACCTAGCCCATAAAATAGGGCCTTCTCCTTCTAACGCTCTGGTTGATTCCCACCAATAATTCACTTTATTTTCAAGAAATAACTTATATAATCGGTCTTACGGTTATCACTTACTTGCATGAGGTTTAAAACTTCCTCCATTTCTTTTAACCATGCTCCAACAGTTACTGGATTAGGTTTACTTTTAAACTCAGAGAGGTTAACATTCTGATAAGATTTGAAACAAACACTTGGGTTCATTCCTTGTTGTTGCTACTGCAACAGTAGTTGCTGTTGCTGAACCTGTTGGATTAGCTGCAACTGTTGTTGCTGCTGCTTGCGCAATAAGCCTAGAATTTCATTTATAATTAGACCCTCTACAAATCTACTACAATTTTCTTTAGACTGGGTAACTTTCTTGGGTGGCATTTTCCTGGAATATATAAATGAATTTATTCAAAACATAGCAAAATGTTTAACAAAAGATATCACCATTTAAACGGTGCACCTGTATCAGGAAAATGCTGCCCAATAAAATACCTATGTCTTTAATACCCGGGCCCATTTATTAAAGAAATCTAGATTAATAGCACTAGTAATCACAGTAACAATGACAGTAGCAGAATCAACAACAGTTCAGGGAACTAAAATACAAAGAAACCAAATACCATAGCATAGCTCCTCGATTCAACTGCAACTGACCAACTTTCCGCCATTACTTAATTATCACATTAACACCAATCATATATACTACGAGACTTATCTGGCTATGTTAACCACCGATTACCTAGAACAAGCTGGTAAATCAAGTCAACCTAAGGAACGCTAAACTCTTCCAGGCACCCTAGTCCAAAATTCAGTCAACCTTTTCTCCAGGGATGATTTCTTATCACCCTCAAATGATCCATCAATCACTGAATTACCTTTCCCGAGGCTATAACTCCATCGTTAGATCCTGAGCTCTCACGGTTACTATTACTCTCCAATAACATCCTGGTATAAAGCTTTCCTTCTTCCTGACAGTTACTCTGACTTTCTTTCAATAACGAGGACCATCCAATTGCAGAAATTCATTATCATAGAATATCAAAGGAATTTCAACTCAAGGGAATCAAATAAGAAGAAACTGTAAAGAAGATGTAGGTATGACTGAGAGCAACCATACAAGTACATAAGATGGCCAGTCTTGGTACTGCACAGTTCACATACATAACTTGGTGGCGTCCCACCAGACCCTTTTGTCACATAGACAAATGGTCAATTCATATACATTGTTTGCCTCAATCAACCGATAGAATCAACGAAACAAGAAACAACGTTTGAATATAAAATTCACAAATAGAGAAGAAAGAATCTGATTGGTAATAAAGTCAACAGAACTTTAAGTTGCTTACTTCGCGCTCCTAACTTGCTCACATGATGAATAAGCAGCTTATGGAATAGGAAACAATTACTCAGGAGATAAAATATTTTTCAAGGAAGGAAAAGAAGTGTTCAAAGATATTACCTCCCGTTCTGATCCATATTTACTATAAGACTTGGCCGTCATAGCAGCCACCGACTATTATCTTACTATTCGAACTCACGAAGGTCACACAATCGGGCCAATAACATTCCTTGACATAGAAAAGGTAATATCTAGGAATAACACTGGCGTCTTCTCAGCTGACACCACAAGGGCCTGCTCAACGCTGAATCCTCACAATCAGACTTGTTTTCTCGACGGATAAACTAGAAATCTCTATCGAACATTACTAATAATACATATGTGAAGGAATCTTACGTTAGGGTAGGGCAGTTCCAGTCAATCCTCAAATAACATCAAGGTTACACCTTAGAAACCCTTGACTGAACTCTTAGACTCGCTCCTCTGATTAAGTTGCTGACTTACATCTACATATAAATCTTCTTGAACTCTTTTGACTCTACTCCTAACCTAAATCAGGGACTCAAACCTGTAGCTCTGATACCAACTGTGACGGCCTCAACCCCGGGGTCAGGAGTTGACGTCATCAACAACAACCATAAGATAAACAATTTAATGATAAAATATAACTACGACCCCTTTTACCAAGATCTTTTCCAAGTTTAAGTATGATTTAGGTTACACTTAATATAAAACCAACTTATAACAATACTCTGAACAATACTATCTTAATACAGCAACTCAACAGACCATCTTTCGTCCACACAACTACCTCAGAGGAGCCTGACGCGAAAGAAACTGGAACTGTGCCCTACCGCGGAAGAATCTCCTAGGCATCTGCAATACATATGTAAAACATTCTGCAAGGGTGAGCAATCAATTGCTCAGCAGTACCACTATATGAATAAAAAAATAAAATAATTAATGATAAAATAGTGATAGGAACAAAGATTATAGCTTATTTACAACTCATGGTAAACATTCATAAACTGGATACCCAAAACTAGCATGCTCTGTAAAACAATATCAGTAGTGTGTTGTTTATAATTACCAGAATCAAAGCTTAGCATGCTATTTCATTTTCAAATCATCTGTCTCATCAAGTTGAGTTGTTAATCAATTCGAAAACTGAATCAATCAAATTTATTGGACGTTCAACGGGTGAAGATAGTTGATCAGTCTACCCTCACCGGACAGCGACTACCGGCCATCTAGAATAAAAATGTGTTCCGGAACTTGGAAAAAGACTAGCTAGGTCTTTCCCCCACGCTGGACTAATCGGTTAAACAGAATGCCTAACCCAATTAGCCACTTACGCAACCACATGCTGGGCCGTTACCGAATAACGAGCCTCTTACGCAACTCCAATAGATCAACCGAATTCCCTTTTTTCCTCTTCCCAAAATTCCACGACATAGGTGGATCAAAACCTTCCACGACATACGTGGATTAAAACAGTCTCTTTATCCAGTTTCCAAAATCACTATCACCTATCTCTTTTTATAAACCATTCTATCAAAGCACACTATTCAAAACTTCCTTTTATTTTAATCACGTTTAGAGATAGGTGTTTTCAGAAGTTACTTTTCCCCAAAACAATTTGAAAACAGTGATTTATAACTACAGGGGATACGTAACTTAAAACGTTTCTGTTCTATTATGAAAATAAAGCATTAGCTTGCACATATACTGAACCATAAAAGAATGGTCAGGTATACTTGCCTTGCAGAGCTTTACGACTATTAATAATGAATTCTGATCCGACTCAGACGCTCAGGCTTTATCGTCTAACCACCAGATCACCTTGCATTCGACTTCAGTACTCAGGTTCCCAACTATAACCTACAGGGTCGAAATACCCTACGTTAGACGACCAGGTATGCTTGACATATCCTCGCTAACAACCTACCCATTCGATATCAATTCCTGACTCATAAGTACACATGTTATAATAACACACACAACAATTAGGGTTCACATTCACAAAAAATAGATTCGGTGTTCGTTTTCGGAAAAATACATATACTCGACATTTACAAAAATTAGGGTTATTACTTTTTGGAAAAACAGTTCGCTACCACATACAATCAAATTTTATATACAACATATATATGTTTATATATACTCGTTCGACGACCCGATAATTACTAGATACGCTCCCGTATTTCCGTAGTTCGGTTTCTCGGAAATTGGGCAGCATCTCCTTTATTTATCGGACTAACCCGTCGAACAACTCGACGTCACATCAATCACAACCAAATCCAAATCAACTACAATCCAATCCCAACCACCGATTTCAGTCAACAACGTCAATTCACAAATTCTCCAACACCACTTAAATATAATTATTTACATCTTATATTTTTATTCATATTTTATATTTACTTATTTTAAAATATTAGGACTCAGATAACGATCATCACGGTCCACTGTCAGCTAACAAATGTTCATCGCTGATAGCGGCAAAATTCACGGGTACCCATTTACTTTGGTTTTTCAGCGCGAATTTCACCGATAATTTCTGAACCATTATAATTTCAAAAATCACAGAAGTTAGTATATTATTTCTCATAAATTCAAATTAAAGCTTCGAATTTAATAACGTTTTAGAGATATAATCTGCCAAACAACAACCCATAGAACATCAATCAACACTGGAATATTCACACACGGCAACAACATCGAACAACTGAGCTACAGGGACGACTACACGCACGCGCAAACGCGCCACCCCGCCACCACCACCGCCTCGTCGATATAGCCGAGGAAGGGCGGCAGTACAGAGCGGCATAGTCGAATTACAATATATATACATAATCATACATACCCAGTAGCACATATGTGTATGTATACATATATCATAATATAAAACGGAAATTGAAACCACCAACAGCCTGAAGTTCAGGCGGCGGCTTACCAAAATATGGGAGAAATAGCCGCGACGAACCCAGATCGGTGTAAGGAAATAAGAAAAATGAATAAATTAACGCAAGAGAGAGTGATAGGAGAACTGGGAGAGAAAGAGAGGGGAGAGAGAGCCGAGAGACAGAGGGGATGAGGCGAGAGAGAGAGAGAGAGAGAGAGAGAGAGAGAGAGAGAGAGAGAGAGAGAGAGAGAGAGAGAGAGAGAGAGAAGTGATGTTAATCAGCCAAAACACTACCCCGTTCTGCCCTGCCGCGTGTCCAATAAAAAGGGACACGTGGCTGTTTTCCGGACTGCAAGCCAAAAATATAATACCAAATCGTAATAATACGATATATATCATGCACGGAAACTATCGAAATAATCTCAAAATAAATCTTAAAATGTTAAAAATAATTCAGAGTAAATAAAGACATAAGTTTTGTAATTCTTAAATAAGTTTTAAAATACAATTTATACCTGCATTTATCAATATAATGAAACAACACACGGTAAAAACTAATCCCGAAAATTCCCAAAATAATTTTAAAATTCCCGGAATATTTCAAACTTAAATAAATATGAGTTTCATAATTTTTGAAGAATTCGGGAATTAAATACAGATTTTACGAATAAGTGCAATCAGAAGTCATACAGGGTTAAATAATTAATAAAATATTGATTTCTCAATTTTATAAAGTCCTAAAAATAATTTTTGAAATTATAAAGTCATAAAAACAATTTTAGAGACAATCCAAGTATTTGTGGAAATAAAACTGCAATAACACCATTTTTAACAACGATACAAAATCATACAATTCATTAATTACCCACGCAATTTAATTCCATACACTAGTAATCATATACACATAGTGACAGAGTAATAACCCACTGACTGAACCCACACACATATTTTATTTAATTATTTATTCCATAATTACACATTTAATAATAATAAAAATATACGGGTCGTTATACTAAGTGTTGATAATCCTCACTTATCAAAAGAAAAAGTAGAAAAAGAAATAAATATCAGGTACTCCTTTGAGATCTAGAGTAAAAATGTGGAAGGGAAGACCCAAGTACATTCCTGGTATTAAGTAATATGCATTAGAAAAGCAAAAAAAAATTCTTGGTGACTTTTCACACTCTATGATTACTGGAGAAATACTCTGATAAACAACATAAATTTTGATAAGCAGTCGTGACTCACTTACAATGAGAAGCCACTGTAAAAAGGAATTTCAAAAGATGCATAAAATGAGCACAAAACAGTTGAGGTAGACTCATGCATGAACTCATTCTATAGTAGAATTTGTTGGATTTTTAACGCAGCGGGGGCATGGCAAAACACTTTTACACATACAAAATCCAAATAAAAGCATATAAATCGTGAATAAAAATTCGAGGGATCGAATCTAACCTTTTAAAATAATTCGGAGACAACGATCAGAGATCCTTAGCAGTTGCTCCTCAAGTGTGAAGCACTCCACCGGTATCCACCAAGAAAACGATGTTAAGGAGGAGGAAGGAGGTGGAGAGAATTGGGTTTTCCAAACTTTTTGGGTTTTCGGGTTCGAATGTGGGTTCAAATAAAATAGGGTCTATAATAGTGTATTTATAGGCAAAATTTTTAGCTGAAATTTTCCCATAAATAATATTATTATTATCTCATTTATTATTCTCATTAATAATTAAAATACCTTTTAATTATTAATCCTTTTTCTAAACACTTTAGAAATAATTCTCTCTCTTGATTTAATTTCCAAAAATTAAATCCTTAATTAATAATATTAAGAACTTTTCTTAATTAATTTATAATCAAGTAAATCTCATTTAATCAATTATTAAATTTGCCAATTAATTATTTATTTCATAAATAAATAATTATTTAGCCATTATTAATTAATTCCTCCACCATTAAATCATTCTCTTTTTATGGTGTGACCCTGTAGGTTCAATATTAAGCCGGTAGTAGAAATAAATAATAATAAAACTATTTTATCATTATTTATATAAATTCTCTAATTTATTAAATATGATAAATTAATTAATCACATTTATTCTACATCGTGAGGGATACTTCTCAGCATATCGCGACTATCCGGATAATATGAATTCACTACTTAGAATGCCAAGAACCTGTCAGTGAATAGTTACCGTACAATAAACTCCTTCTACCCTACAATGTCCCGATTAAATACAAGGCATGGATCTCGTGTCAAGCCTATCTAATTCAATCACTTGCTTACCATTTACTATGCGTAGTTCTATGCAAATTAGAAACTCCTTTCTAATATCATTTACTCTGGCCAGAGATTCCTGAACTAGCATAAGTGGATCAGCCTTGAACATTCGCTTCCTTCACTGGAAGAGGTAGATCCTTTATTGATCATACACTATCTTCGTGTACAAATTCCTATACCCAGAAGAGCCCTAATAATTGTCCCTGGAGACTAAGAACTAAACCAAAGCATAGTTCAGTGTACACAAGATGACTATGATGACCTCAAGTCTAAGGATACTTGTACAACTATCACTAAGTGAACAACTGCTGACACGTGAGTGAACTCCATCAGTTGTTCAGCTATGCGAGTCATGTTTAGTGAACTTATTCTATAATAAGCACCTACATACTAGCTATAGTGTCACCACACAAATGTCTATGAGAACAGACATCCTTCATAATGAAGCAAGCATAGTATGTACCGATCTTTGCGGATTATTAATTACCAGTTAGTAATCCTACGACCAGGAACTATTTAAGTTTAGAGTTATCATCTTTTTAGGTCTCACTATTATGATCTCATCATAATCCATAAAAAGCTTTACTCTAAACTATGGTATATCTTATTTAAACACTTAAATAGATCAAGCCCGTAATAAAAACAAAACAAGTCTTTTATTAATATCAATGAAATCAAAACAGATTACATAAAAGTTATTCCTAAATCCTCATACATGATTGGACTTAGGACATATTCCTTTCAATCTCCCACTTGTACTAAAGCCAATCACTCTGGTAACTAATACCCATCTTATCTTTATGACGATCAAAGTGACTTTCAAAAAGTAACTTTGTGAGTGGGTCTGCTATGTTGTTATGTGTGTCGACTCTAATTCAATACAATATAAGAAATGTTACCGCGCTCCCACTAACCCTTTTGTAGACGCATGGTTCATCTACGTTTTTGATAAAACCAAACTCTTTGATTGTCTCATCAAAATGAATGTTCCATCTACGAGATGCTTGCTTTAAACCACATATGGTTCGCAGCAGCTTACATACTAGGTTTTCATTTCTCTTGGAAATAAAACCATCTAGCTAATTGCCAGATCTCATAGTTGTAGTAAGCAGCAATCGCAAGCAAAATCCGAACTGATTTTAACAGGGCTACAGGTAAAAAGTTTCATCAAAGTCAATCCATTGCCTTTGTTTGAATCCTTTTACCACAATCCTGGCCTTATAGGTCTCCACCTAACCATCTGCTATAATCTATCTTTTGTATACCGTATACATAGATTCCATTCTGGATTTCATGGCACTATGCCATTTCTCTGAGTCAACACTACTCATAGCCTCATTATAGGTCACAGGGTCGTCATCATCAATGATCGACAACTCATTGTCATTCTCAATGACAAGGCCATAATACCTCTCAGGTTGGCGAGACACTCTCCCTGATCTATGAATGGGCTGTTCCATAAAAGGTTGTTCAGTCAGAACAGGTGTTTCCACTTGATCCGTAGTAGTTTGTGCTTCTTGAACTTCATCAAGTTCAATTTTGCTCCCACTGTTTCCCTCAAGGATAAACTCCTTTTCCAAGAAGGTAGCATGTCTGGAGACAAACACCCGATGATCGGTGTAAAAGTAATACCCTAAAGTCTCTTTAGGATATCCCACAAAACTACATTTTACGGATCGATATTCCAGCTTATCTGGGTCAACTTACTTGACATAAGCTGGTCATCCCCAAATCTTAACGTGTTTAAGACTCAGTTTCCTTTCTTTCCACATCTCATACGAAGTTTGAGGAACAAATTTTGGAAGGCACCATATTCAGTAAATATGCTGAGGTTTCCAATGCATAACCCCATAGGAATACTGGAAGATTTGCATAGCTCATCATGGACCGAACTATGTCTAACAAAGTTCGATTTCTCCTTTCAGATACCAATCTGGAGGAGTCCATTGGGAGACTATACCATTTACTTTGAGATAATCTAGAAACACTCCATTAAAGTATTCACCACCTCGATCTGATCGAAGAGTTATAATACTATGTTTGGTTGTTTCTCCACTTCATACTTATATTCTTTGAACTTTTCAAAGGCCTCAGACTTGTGTTTTATCAAACACATATCCGAATCCAGATCTATCATCTATGAAAGTAATGAAGTATGAAAATCCACCCATGGCTTGCGTAGACATTGGTCCACATACATCTGTGTGTACCATTCCTAGCAAATCTGCAGCCCTCTCTCCATGTCCACTAAATGGAGACTGCAGTGCCACTATGAAGTGAGATTTTCATCATCCCTTTTCTTTTATTAGTTTGTTCAATCTAAAGTAAATTATGTCACATTTATACAGGCCATTATTTAAAGCACCATGTCCATAAAGAATATTATCTCTAAGAATAGAACATTCATTATTCTCAATAATAAATGAAAATCCAGCCAAGTCTAACATGGGAATAATATTCCTCACAATCGAGGGAACAAAATAACAATTATTTAAAACAATAGTCTTGCCCGTAGGCATATGTAAATGAAATGATTCTACATCTTCAGCAGCAACTCTTGCTCCATTTCCCATCAGTAGAATCACCTCCTCTTCCTCAAGAGTCCTACTTCTCCTTGGTCCCTGCAACAAATTGCAGATATGAGAACCACAGGCGGTATCTAATACCCAAGTAGAAATTTGATTTAATGACATATTCACTTCTATCATGAACATACCTGAATCATAAGCGGTAGTCTCACTACCCTTCTTCTTCTTCAATTCTGCAAGGTAAACCTTGCAGTTCCTCATCCAGTGCCCCACCTTGTTACAGCGAAAGCAAACAACTTTGCTCTTGGGGTCTTCAGCTTTTGGTGGAACCGGCATTTTCTCACCTACTTTCTTCTTCTTGGAAGGGTTCCTCTTCCTTTTCTTAGGATTGGAACCTTCACCAATTAGAAGAACAGAAATCTTTTTAGGGGAAAATTCGATTCCGCGGTCTTCAACATGTTGTGGAGTTCGGGCAGGCTGACATCCAACTTATTCATGTGAAAGTTCACAACAAACTGCGAGAACGAACTCGGAAGCGATTGCAAGACCAAGTCTTGGCTCAGCTCCCCATCCATGGCAAAACCAAGTTGTCCAAGACGTTCAATCAAATTTATCATCTTAAGTACATGGTCATTTACAGATGATCCCTCAGACATCCTACAACCGAACAGCTCCTTCGATATCTCATATCGAGCTGTCCTCCCCGCCACATCATACAACTCTTGTAGATGCATGAGGATAGTGTGAGCATCAATATGCTCATGTTGCTTCTGTAGCTCAATGTTCATGGAAGCTAGCATGATGTATTGAGCAACATTTGCATCATCTATCCACTTACGATACACAACATGTTCATCATTATGTGCATCACTAGCAGGTTCAGTAGGCTTAGGTGAGTCAATCACGTATTCCAGCTTCTCAATCCTGAGAACAATTCTCCAATTTCGAAGCCAGTCAGCATAATTAGGACCAGTCAATTTATGAGCATCCAGTATGCTCCTGAGTGATAGTGCAGAAGACATAATGTATATTGTAAATCTGTAAATGATAAACACATAACAACACTTAGCAAATATTCGATTTCTTTTTAAAACACTATATGAATCGGGTCTTTATTCATAAGTGGCTCCCACTAGTTTTCCTAATTTATTCAACCCCTTACGTGAAAAATTAAGCATTCATAATGCTAGTGGGAATAGGGATCCTACATTCCATTACACGACCCCGGCTGTAGCACGAACCGCCATGTAATGTTCAATAGGCAGACAACTCTTGTCAATTACATCTCATGTTATTCCCTAATCAAACTTTAGCCTCTTGAATAATTGAGTCTTGGCTGTAGCACGACAAACTCAATATTCTAAGTCAAGTCTAACCCAACATTCCATACAGTTGAATCAGTCCCCAAAGGCCCACGACTGTAGCACGTACCGACCTTTAGATTCTTATTCAAAGTACACATCTCTATGTAATAGACAAGTATTTCTTATTTTGAAATCAAAGCCCTCGGCTGTAGCATGAACCGACAATGATTCAAAAATAAGAACTACTTTTTTATTATGTTGGAAGGCTATGACCGACACAAGCCCGTTGTATCATTGGCCAATTACTACTTGATATTATTTAATTTTAGAGGGATTATATTACGTTACAATCATAATCATATTATCAAGAGATTCTTCCTTTTAAATTAAATATTTCAAATCAATAATCAATAATCAGATGATTCCCAGATCGGGTGGAGCATTGTCAAGAGGCGTCACTTAATAACCCTTTCTTACAGATAGAAATCTGTTGTTGATAGAATCATCCTTTCTCTCATATCGAAAATTCATATTCAATTACGTGTTTCACAAACACAAGAATCTCATGATTATATTCATAATATTATTCTTAAGGTTATGAAATAATTTCACCATACTAGGTTGTCTAACAAACGCCTTATGTTCATTTAAGTTCACCTAAATCTATCATCGCATGATAAAATAAGCATATATCACATATATCAACATGAATAAACATCAAGGTAGGCATGTTAAATCATCTAGCACATTAGTTTAAGCATTATACATCTCTATGTATCACATGAAGCATTTAAAAGCAATTAAAACAGTCAAAAACAACTTTAAAACACTTCATGGAAATATAAACACTTCAAAACTTTTATATAAACTAAAATTGATCACTTCATTAGATCCGTCTCGAAAAAACGAATCCAACGGTATATTGCACGCCTAAAACGGAGTTACGAAACTCCCAGAAAATCAATTTTAAAATCAACAGACGGACTGTAACGCATTACAGGAACGCGTTACAAGCCCTGTAACGCATTCCGGTGATGCGTTACACCCCTTTTAAGCCATTAAAGGGTGTAACGCATTCTGTGAATGTGCCACAGGTGTGTAACGCATTCTCGGAATGCCTGTCCTTTCTGCCGCTGTCACTTGTGCTAGTCTGTCTTTGTTTGTTTTCCGTGCATCACAGATTCTTTTGCAACAATACAGATGTATATACAAATATATATATATATATACTATATATACATATATTAACTTATTTAATAACGAATATTAATTGTAAGAACTTCAAAAATTCATAATAAAAAATCTATACATTATAAAATTATGAAAAAAAATACCCAGACAATCTACAACACTTGTAGAACCCAGATCAACATTCAAAATTATTCTGAGAAACGATTTCTCATCAGACAAAATTAATCCATGATATAACTTGTAAAAATCATAATTAATTCATACAAGCACATAAAATTCTGAAATTTTTACCACAGATCTATATGCATACAACCTGGCTCTGATACCATTGTTGGATTTTTAACGCAGCGGGGGCATGGCAAAATACTTTTACACATACAAAATCCAAATAAAAGCATATAAATCGTGAATAAAAATTCGAGGGATCGAATCTAACCTTTTAAAATAATTCGGAGACAACGATCCGAGATCCTTAGCAGTTGCTCCTCAAGTGTGAACACTCCACCGGTATCCACCAAGAAAACGATGTTAAGGAGGAGGAAGGAGGTGGAGAGAATTGGGTTTTCCAAACTTTTTGGGTTTTCGGGTTCGAATGTGGGTTCAAATAAAATAGGGTCTCTAATAGTGTATTTATAGGCAAAATTTTCAGCTGAAATTTTCCCATAAATAATATTATTATTATCCCATTTATTATTTTCATTAATAATTAAAATACCTTTTAATTATTAATCCTTTTTCTAAACACTTTAGAAATAATTCTCTCTCTTGATTTAATTTCCAAAAATTAAATCATTAATTAATAATATTAAGAACTTTTCTTAATTAATTTATAATCAATTAAATCTCATTTAATCAATTATTAAATTTGCCAATTAATTATTTATTTCACAAATAAATAATTATTTAGCCATTATTAATTAATTCCTCCACCATTAAATCATTCTCTTTTTATGGTGTGACCCTGTAGGTTCAATATTAAGCCGGTAGTAGAAATAAATAATAATAAAACTATTTTATCATTATTTATATAAATTCTCTAATTTATTAAATATGATTAATTAATTAATCACATTTATTCTACATCGTGAGGGATACTTCTCAGCATATCGCGACTATCCGGATAATATGAATTCATTGCTTAGAATACCAAGAACCTGTCAGTGAATAGTTACCGTACAATAAACTCCTTCTACCCTACAATGTCCCGATTAAATACAAGGCATGGATCTCGTGTCAAGCCTATCTAATTCAATCACTTGCTTACCATTTACTATGCGTAGTTCTATGCAAATTAGAAACTCTTTTCTAATTTCATTTACTCTGGCCAGAGATTCCTGAACTAGCATAAGTGGATCAGCCTTGAACATTCGCTTCCTTCACTGGAAGGGGTAGATCCTTTATTGATCATACACTATCTTTGTGTACAAATTCCTATACCCAGAAGAGCCCTAATAATTGTCCCTGGAGACTAAGAACTAAACCAAAGCATAGTTCAGTGTACACAAGATGACTATGATGACCTCAAGTCTAAGGATACTTGTACAACTATCACTAAGTGAACAACTGCTGACACGTGAGTGAACTCCATCAGTTGTTCAGCTGTGCGAGTCATGTTCAGTGAACTTATTCTATAATAAGCACCTACATACTAGCTATAGTGTCACCACACAAATGTCTATGAGAACATACATCCTTCATAATGAAGCAAGCATAGTATGTACCGATCTTTGCGGATTATTAATTACCAGTTAGTAATCCTACGACCATGAACTATTTAAGTTTAGAGTTATCCTCTTTTTAGGTCTCACTATTATGATCTCATCATAATCCATAAAAAGCTTTACTCTAAACTATGGTATATCTTATTTAAACACTTAAATAGATAAAGCTCGTTATAAAAACAAAACAAGTCTTTTATTAATATCAATGAAATCAAAACAGATTACATAAAAGTTATTCCTAAATCCTCATACATGATTGGACTTAGGACATATTCCTTTCAGACTTTAGACTAATAACATATTTTGAGCAAGGTTCTTAGTTATGCCTTATTTCTAAGATGTACTGAAGTAAATCAGACTTTACTCTTTGTATGATATTTAGCTTAAAGCACACACTTACACTTACACTTACACTATTTCTTATTCTCTCATATTTTATGATGGTTTTCTATACAGACATTTTATCAAACACCTTTCAGGCACTCTAACTTCTCACTTATTTTTGATGGTGCCCAAGGATTTAATCGTTAATAGAGCAAAGTTCGTACCAAATAACTACCCTGCAATCCTTAACAAGGATGAAGCTCCATCAGATCTGCACTTTGTACAAGATTTCTTAGCTAATAGTGAGTTTGGGTATACTGTGACTCAACCTCAATCTATTTCTGGCAAACAAGTGCTAACGTTCTGGCGAACTGGGCTATATGATGATGGTGGTGCTGCTAGTTCACCAAACATCATTTTTACATTAGGAAATATCGAGTATGTGGTAACCAAGTCGACTGTTCGCAAAGATCTCCATTTACCTGAAGACTGTACATTCTCCATATTGGAGGAGCCTGTGTTACAACAGCTTATGGCCAGTTTGGGCTATGAGAAAAGCTTGGGAAAGCTAGGTCAACTGAAAAGACCATATATCAGAAAGGAATGGAGTTATTTCTTTGACTGCATCACCAAGGCATTCACAAATAAATGCTCCAACTTTGATGCTATTCCTATTCTGAGTCAGCAAATCGGGTATGATCTTATAAATTAAACTCATTTTGATTATGCAAGTGTTGTGCTAGGTTTTATAGGGGATAGGATGACAGAAGATAGGAATGTAGTATATTTTGCTAGATTCTGTCAGCTTATATATAGTTTTTGTTGTGCTGATGAACCCCAACTAGCTAGTGACTTAATTTCACCCTTTAAGCTTGCAAAAAGAGCCTTTAATGACCTGTTAAATAATGATAACAAGAAAAAGGTGCTGAGACCTTTACAAATTCCTCAATCAGTAAAACAAGTCTTGGTAAATGCTGATCCAGAAACCTATACAACTGTCTATCTTGATGTCCAACCCACCAATACATCACAGCCAACATCTCAGTCATCAGAACATACCATCTCTCACCAACAATCACCTCAAACTCAAACACTACCATCAGCACATCCAGTGAAGCCTTCATCTTCAAAAACCAAGAGGACACAGACTGTGCCTCAGTCTCAGCAGAAGAGAAGGAGAATGATTCTGAGAGATGAGTCAGATAATGAGGAACATGAACCTGTTGTTGTAGTAGCTGAGAAGGTATCTTCTCCGAAAGCAAATAAAACTGGGAGTTCTAGGCCCCTCAAAAGGCTTAGAAAGCTAAACTCTGATGATGAAGCTCCCAGAGTCTTTACTTCAGCTAAGAGACTTAAAAAGCAAAGAGCCAGGAGCGCTATAAGTGAATCATCAAACTCTGAAGAAGGCCTGGAAGCAGCAGCTGAGGAAGGGGGTCAGGAATCTCTGATCCCAACAGAACCTATTGTGATTGAATTACTTCCCACTCCTGAACCAGACCTTATTGAAGCTCACAAATCTCCTATTCAAGAGCCAGAGAATATTCCAGAGCAAATGCCTACACCTCATGTGTCTCCTATCATTGATACAGTACATGTTGAAGACCCAGGTACAAGTAATGAAATAGATATTCACAACTTGGTTGTGCCTAAGGTTCTGTACATGGAAGCTCCACCCACTCAACTTACTCCACCAACAACACTAATTTTAGATGCTGATTTCAATGCATATATTCCAATAACACCTCTTCTGAATCTAGATGCTGAAGATCAGATATTAGGTGGGCATCAGAATTTGGATGTTGACCAGAATTTAGTTGCAGATCAGCACTTAGAGGATGATATTGAAACCTTTATAGCCTCACACACTGTTCTTCTATCAGAGGATGCTGATTCTGCAGGCTCTGTAAGTTCTGATGCTGCAAATGCTGACCATACTGGTGAAGCTGCTACTAATCTTAATGCTGATGCAGCTGGTCCATCTGGACATGCACCTCAACAAGTTCTATGCAAAGATGATTCAATCAAGAAGTTTGTTAGAGAGGATGCACCAGTACCTTGGAGTGGAACTCCAAGAGGAAAGGAGTGGACCAAGGAGTGGAACAAAGTTGATTTTGTTCCTACTCCATATATTCTTGTTGAGCACTTGGCTAAAAGATGATGAAATGCTGATAAATGATGATTTCAAAGCATAGCTCAGAGTTACTGCATTGAGTACAAGGCACCTTCAAGGTCAACACTCATTAACTCAAGCCAAGGTGGATAAAATTCAAGAATCAATTATTCAGCAGGACATGAATGTCAAGTTGGACAAGAAAAGGTTTTTTAAGCCAACCTTTGACAGAATTGAGTATATTGAGAAAGCTCAGGAGAAGAAATAAGTTCAAATTTCTGAAATTTTAAAGAATCAAGCTTCTCAGCAAACTCAGCTCAATGAGATCCAATCCTCAGTGGAATTGCTTGTCTCTCTTCTTCTACCTGTTGATGCCAAAAAGGGGGAGAAAGTAATTAAGTCCAAATGCAAATCTATTCAACCACTGAAGGGTAGGGATGCTGAAACTGAAGACCAGGGAAACTCTGAAAGGAGTAGAGGTCAAGGCAGAGACTCTTTATCAAGGAAAGATAGAACTTCAAGTCAAAGATTAAGTTATGTTGCTGGAAAGAGAACAAGTTCTGATAAACAAGTTTTGACCAAACCTGAAGCTCTGATACAAGGTGGAAGTCAAGAATCTCAACAGTTTATGCAGACATTGAAGCTTAAGGGGACAAAAACAATTGTCTATTACCAAGACCCTAAGATTCAAAAACTTGATGAAAAAATCTCTAAGAGCTTATTTCTTAAAGATAATCCAGGAATGGACCTTGAAATTCTGAAGGAAGAAGAAGCCAGACTTAAAGCAGAAAATGTCAAATCCAAGTCTAAAGCTTCTATTATTGAAAAGAAACCTCCAAAGCTTAAGGGCATTGTGATTAAAGAGAAGACAAATTCTGAGGCAACCAAAGCCAAATCACAAGTGGAGGTAGATCTAAGGTTCAAGGGATAAGCTAAAGTTGATGATTCTGTAAAAATCTATCTGCCAATCATGGATGAAGAAATAATTATTGAAGAAGATACTAGTCTTACTCCAAAAAAAAAGAAGATTTCTCAACCAACCTCTGACATGGCTCAGGTTGTTCAGAGTCAAGATATAGTAAGTTCTAATATGACAAGGAAGCAAGCAACTTCTGACATAGCTCAAGTTGGCTTGATATCAGAAGATAAAAAGAAGGGCACATTACCCTCTGACAGTTCTCATGTTAAACCCACTACTAGTCTACTACCAGGAGTCACAAAAGCTCAACAGAATATTCAACCTTTGAAGACTACATCAAGTGGTTTTGAAGCAAGAGTTATTCAAGGAAAAAAAACAAGAGACAAATCAGGATTGGGTAGTTCTGAAGAAAAGAGAATAAACAATACTACCTCTGATCCAACTTCCTTGAGTGAACCAGGAGTAGGAACAACTCCTGAAAGATTGAATCAACTAGAATCTGTATAAATGGTCTATCACTCTGTATTGAAAGAAGATATCATGTTATACTTTATGACAGATGGGTGGGTATTCCAGATTTGAAAGAATGCAATTCATTTGAAGTATTTTGAAGAACTGCAACATGTTCTATTTCTACTTCAAGTGAAGAACATATCAAAAGATGGCACTGCCAGTTATTTAAGATCTAATATTCAAAGACAGAAGAGACTTTACTCTGTAAAGTCTGATAGCCCATACTATCTTAAGTATATATCTCACAATGGTGATCTAGTTGAAATGAAGCCTAATACCGCCAAAATCACTACATTTCTTGGTATTAAGGGTCTGGAATTCAATCTAGAGTCTGATAAAGCCTATGTCATCAGACTGGATCAGGAGATAAGGAAAGCAAAAATAAATGATCTCAGAGCTGCTATCTTTTAAACAGGAGAAGATACAGTTGAACTCAAAGATGCAAAAATGAGGATCATCAATGAACTTGAATATGCTGAGAGAACTCTTTTGAAGAACTTTCTCAGAACAACTCCGGACATGAAAGAGATCATACATTGAAGCCAAGTCAAGAAACTACAAGTGCTAAATTCTGAAGGATATACATGCTAAAGCTGATATCAGACTTTAAGAATGGTAAAAGCTGCAAGGACTGTAAGTTGTAGTTATCTAGTCTAATGCTCACATGCATTTGTACTTAATGTTTTTGACATCATTAAATATCTATTGAACTTGTATATTATGCTAATTTATAAGTTGGGGGAGATTGTTAGATATATTTATGATGTCATGTCTCATAATGATTTGTGGTTAGTTTTCCGATCTTAATTAACATGGCAAATCAGTACTTAACTGGAAATCAATACTTATACTGAAGTCAGAACTTAAGATATCAGAACTTAAGTTATCAGAATATATTCATCAGAAGATAATATCAGGACTTAAGAAGACTTTCAGATAAGGAAGGTGGCTGATTGAAGGGAAAGAAGATCGAGACTAAAACAAGAACAGATACGCATGGAGAAGAATTCTATGAAGAATAGAATATTTGGAAAAAAAGATAACTGATTGATATATTTTAGGATACAGAATCATATTCCATATCAATTAGAACTTATCTTGTAACTGTGTGTCTATATAAACACAACATAGGGTTTACACTATATGTGTTATCATTATCGAGAATATTATTCATTGTAACCCTAGCAGCTCTCGTGATATTTATTCATCACTGAGAGAGAACAGTTCCATTGTAACAGAGTTTATTATATTGAATAAATCTATGTTCTGTTACTTGTGTTATTAATTCAATTTGATTGTATTATACACTGTATTCAACCCCCTTCTACAGTGTGTATGACCTAACATAATATTCCCTCATTTTAGACAACTTGTCACTCGAACCTTGACAATACATACACTTGTTATCTTGTCCTTGATCAAGAACACTTTGAATTTAAATAAATTGATTAAAAAAGGAATTGGATGGTATTTTCTGATAAGACTGAGGCGCCAGTCACTGTGATAATTTTTAAACCTCAGTAGCAAGGAGCCTGATGGTTATATATGGCCAATGTGTGTCGAGGATCCTCAAAGGTTGTGAATCACTTGTATGTGGTTCAGAGCTTTGATGTGGGCTGATCACCCCTTATTGCTCATAGCGCCGTGCAGATTTCCATTTCCATTCACTTATTTAAAAACTTGATCTTTTATTTGAGAACTCATATTGTTGATTTACCTTCTGTTATCATTTTATTGAGCTTATGAAGAATTTTTATACACTGTTATTCACTTGCTGAGCGTTTTGCTCATTAATATTGTTATTGATGCAATCCCTTCAGTGAAACCCGAAAATGGTTCATTTCAAGCAAACCGCGCGTAAGACATGTGAGGACTCGGGGTATGCCTACCGTAAGATGTTGGAGCAGGCAGAGAATTAGTGGTTCCCTAATGGTTATAAACTTTGGGTTTAAAACTTGGTAGTAATTTGACTTAAGATATTTTGGTCTATAATATTAAAAAATGTTAGATGTTGTTCAAACTCATTCTTGTGGATCCAGGGATTATGGTTAAGGCTTGTAGCTTTAATATTCTAACTATTTATGGTACCTTACTGTTTAATCAATATTATGCATATTTCTGCTAGTTAGTAATGTGGGTCTGTCACATACAATATAGATTACTTTGTTCACTATTCTTAAAAGTTTAAAAAGCCAGTAAAATTGTTTAAAACATATTTACCCTCCTTTGTGTTGTATTCATTACCTTACAAGTGGTATCAGAGCAAAATCTGAAAGCAAACAGATTAAAGATCTTGGAAGAATGAATACACAGAAACTAAGCAGTATTTAAATTCCTACCTTTGACAGATCTAACTACACATTATGGAAAAAGAAAATGATGTTGTTCATAAGGATGGCCAATCCATTATACATTCAGATCCTCGGGAATGGGCCCTTTACTCCCATGGTAAGAGTTGAGGAATCTACAGATGGATACATGGTCATTCCAGCACATTATGCTCCTAAAGATCCTTTAGAATACACTGACCCTGAGAAAGAAAAAGTCTCTCTAGATAGTGGCTTGCAGTTGATCTTGATAGAGTCACTTGACAATGTAATGTACAATAACATTATCAACTATGACACAGCCAAACAGATCGGGAAGAAAATAGAGTTATTATGTGAAGGAATGGAGGAGGTTAGGTCAAACCAAAGGAGGATTATGGTTTCTCAGTATGAAGGGTTTATGGCTAAACCAAAAAAAGGAATTACTGAAGTTTTTGAAAGGTTCAACAAATTGATAAATGATTTGCAGCTACATGATAAATATTATGAAGCTGAGGAGGTTAACCATAAGAGAAGGAAGAGATTTAATCAGAATGATTTTGGAAGTTCTATATGGAATTTTGAAAACCTGTGAACTTGAAATGCTACAAAGAAAGTCATTTAAAGCACATCATGGACATGTTGTTGATGGTTCAAGTGCTTTAATTGTAAATGACAGAGAAGAAAGTGAAGATGAATAAGATGATCAAGTTTCAGGTGTTCAAGCTATGGAAAAAAAGAACAAAGGACCTCAGAAGCAAGTTGTACTGGAGCTAGAGGAAGATGAATATTACACCTTGGATGAGCTTGATAAAATGGACCAATCCATGGCTTACTTGGCAAGAAAAATCTCCAACATAAGAGTCAAGAAGCCAAGGTTCTTCAAGAGCAAGGGGCAGTCTTCTAACAGCAACAATTGGAAACTAAAGACTCAGTACAATTCAGTTAGCAAAGGTGGCTACAAAACATGATCTGTGGACAGATAAAAGATAAGGTGCTTTAACTGTGATGAGTTGGGTCACTTTGCTACTGAATGCAGAAAGTCTAAAAAGGTGAAAAAAGACAAGGCATATCTTGAACTGGAAGCAAAGTATGAAACTCTCTTGAAGAGGCAGTCTGTAAAAGCTTATATTGTAGAAGGAAAGAGTTGGGATGACAGTGATATTGATGATGAGGATGAAGAAGTTGGAAACTATGCACTAATGGATTTTCAGCATGAAGAAGCATCCACTTCAAAATCAAGGTACCAACTCTGACCACCATTGATTTAAATACTAGTCAATATAAGGAGACTGTGGAAAAGATGAGTGTGGAGATGTTTCATATACACACAAGCTTAGTAGCAGCTACTGAAGAAATTAGCAGGTTAAAAAATGATAATGAGAAGCTTGAGAGTGAAAAGCAAAAGATGGATCTACTGCTTGTGGAGCTTGTGTCAGTCAAGAAAGAAAATGAATACTTGAAAAACAAGCTAAAGTGTGCCAATGAGATTGAAGTTGTGTTAAGAGAAAAGATTGAAAAGAATGAGGTGAAACTGAAGTCATTCAGGAATGTATCTGAGTTGGTTGGTCAATATCATGAGAAGAACAAACCATGTGCTAACATAGCAATTGGTCTTGACTATGATGCTTTGAACAACAACAAGAAAGATGTAATATCCGGGATATATCGTGTAATTATTTTTATCAATAAATAAATATTATATGTTTATTACATGAATTTTGGTGAATTATTTGTTAAGTGGTATATGTGTTTGTATGTTTAAATATGATAAAGTTTGAGTATTTTAATTTTTATATGTCCAAAATAAAATATATGTAATTTTGACATTTTTGTATTAACTTATATGGCACTATGTGATTTTATAAATGATTTATGAAATTAACAAATTATTTTTTTTAGTAATTATATATTATTTTGTATCAATGGGAATCGCCCAAATTTAACTATTTTTATGTTTTTATTACCCGGAAGTCTTGGGAAGACTCCTTCCTAACCTAATTTGAATATTCCAAGCATTTCTTGTGTTTTAACTTTTTCAGTCCGGAGTACAATTTTTCCTGTGCGGATGCCGGCGCAAAATTTTTGATACAATATTCGTTTTGGTAAATCGATAAAACTCGTATTTTTGAGAAACGGGATATTTTGATAAAACTATTATATTATCTTCTTGTAATTCATGTAACCAAAGTGCTGAGACAAAGACTGTATTTACAAAAAGCCCGGTTTTGATAATTATCCTAAAACCGGTACCGAATTGGATCAGTTTTATTAATACTTAATAATTAAGTATTCTATTTTTTATATCCGGTATGATCCAACGGGGTACCAATATTCCGTATATATATATAGCCGATACTGTACTTTATTTTATACAGAGAAATATAATTATACAGTAAAAATAGATAATTATCCAGAGAAAATATGAATATTCATCGCGTTCTTCATAATGAAACAAGGATTGGAGGCGTTATCGAACTATGATTTGGACATACTAGTAGTCGAATTGAAGCTCTTGACGAGTACAATCAAGTTCTACAATCTATACCACTGCAAAAATATCAAGTAATTCTCTATTTATTTTATTAAATTCGAATTTAAATGATCTAAATTATGAATTTTTTATTTTGATGTTTGTTGTATGATTTGATGATTGCATGTTGTAAAAAATTCAATCCTGATCATTTTGGTATATCATATGATCGATTTGGAGTTCAGTAACATGCTTAAAATGATGTTTGATGAATTATGGGATAAGACTGAGTATACCAGTGTGTTTATCTTATTGAAGGGAGTCTGCTCATGTAATCAGATCAAGTGAACGACCTCGTTTTCATTTGCCAGATTTTGGAAATGAAGCTTGCCGCCGGCGAGCTTTGCTCACAAATTTCGGCCAGGAAATGAGTCGTTTGATGAATCAGATTACATGAACAAATTCTTGGGAAGCTATTCTTTAATTCTGCACCAGTTGAGTGTGTTCTAAGCACGAGGAAATAATTCAGGTGGAAATCCGGTGAGTTCGCCGGAGAAGACGGCGGGGAGGAGATATTGTAGTTTACACCCCCGTTGTTTTTCCAAGTTTTAGTTTCCTTACCCAACTTTGCAAATGTTACACCTTTAATTTTACGACCAAAGTCTTGGAAACTTACACTTTATCCCCTTGAGGTTATTATTTTAAAATTTGTTTTTATTTATTTATATTTAATTCCAAAAATACTTTTGAATAATTTTAAAATTCAAAAATAAATCTGAATTAATTAAATAATTAATTTTAGTTAATAATTAATTATGTAATTGATCAATTAATTTAAATATTAATTGATTAATTAATTTAATCAGTTATTAATTAATTTTAATTGATTATTTAATTAGATTTTATTATTTCTTTTGATTTAAAAATTCCGAAAAATAGTTTCGAGTTTTAAAATATTTTTCTAAATTATGTTGAAGGATCGATAATTATTATTAAATGATTTTAAAGTCAGATTCAGGTATTTGAACCTTGTTAATTATCTATAAAATGATTCTTTGACCTGTTTTAATTCCGAAAAATATTCAAAAATTTGTATTAAATACCGGAAAAATCATTTTAACCCTGAATCTTCTTTAAAAAGTTATTTTGATCGAATACCTTGCGTGCTATGTGATATGTGGTATATGATTAATGCGATATATGCTTATGTGTTTATTGGTTGACTGTTTTAGACATAACTTATAATCCGTAAATCGGATTTGGGTGAAACGAAGCGTAGGTAGAAGCGTGTAACGTCCATGTAATGATTAGAATAATATGAGATTGAATATTGATAGATACTTATAATTCCTAGCAGACAAAACGAGGCATAAAAAAGGAAAACAGGTGAGCAATAAATAGAACCGAGGCGTAGAAAAAGAATGCAAGTGATAAGTGAGAAGAAGAGTGGCATAGAAAAAGAAGACAAGTGGTTGTTGAGTAGAAACGTTAGACGAATGCAAGTGAAGTTGGAAATCATTGGTAATGAGGCAAGTTCTTCTAAACCTTTCTCGAGATATAATGTAAATATTTTGTAAACCATATCCTGATATGTTGCTAGAGTTGAAATTAAAGTTCTGTTTTATATTATAAGTGCTTTGAATCATTCAACCCTGAACCCTGATCATATCATTTGATCTCTGAGCTGTAAGCCTTATTATTTATAAACCACCGACTGTTAATTTTCCAGATATTAAACCATACAAATACGGTACCAGTCCATAAATATATATACACCATATACCAAACAATAAAACAGAATTGCTTGAACATACCGAAACTTATATACCCAAGAACACCTTGTAACATCAAAGATCATACCTTGTATAATCATTGAACCAATCTTCATCTAATACCTGAATATACCCTGGTGATACTCATGAATTGGTATATACTCTGAGATAAATGTTTTATCAATGTTAATTATGACTCTGTTTTATTAAATTACAATGTTTATCATATTGAATTATTTTAGAAATGGATAGTTTTCTTTATATGGACCAGATTTGTGGTCAGGCCAGATTCATGGTCGAATTAGGCCAATGTGTGCCTTGGATCCAGTTTATAGAGCAGAGCCGTGTGCCTTGCTCGGGATTAGTGTGTGACTGATCAGCAACCTAACCTTGGTTTTAAAATTTAAAATGTATATCCAATTCTAATGATTGTTTGATAAGAAACTTGATTCCTCTGAATCATCTCAATTGATTATTGTTTAACATTAGTTAAAATTATTATGACTTGATGAACTAGTTAGCTCACTCGTGCGAATCTGTTTTTGTATTCTACAGTTAAAAAGGAAATGGTTGATAGCGAGATTTCTTATTCCAGAGTGCGAGCTAGGAATTTAGGTAGAGTTGGATCGAGCTAGCAGGAGCTTTATATTGTAGTTGAGTTATGCAAGATTGTAAAAATAGTTAATTATTACTTGTAAGTTAAACTAGTTGAGATTTGGTACGTTGTAATAAAATTTAGGGTTGTGGCTTGTTTTCATACTTTAACTTGTTGCGATCCATGGATTAAGGTAAGTAGGGTCATTGCATATTATTATTATTATCATAAGCAGATTTATATATTGTGTGTATGTGTATTGTGAACCCCAAACTTTTGACCCGGGTTTGGAGGGCGTCACAAGTTTGGTATCAGAGCTACAGGTTATAAATCACTAAAACAAGCCTATATTGTCGGGATGGGGTAGAGGATTAGGTTTAGGAATAAGAGATAGAAAGACAGGATGGCGTAAGGTTGAGTGCGACTGCATATTAGGTTTTTGGTATAATTCGTGTTACGATTCAAGATTCTTATATTGCAATGTGATTTCCAGATAACGGCAATGACAGATCCTATTTTCCCGGTATCATCTGATCATTCAGAGCCTTTTGTTCAAGGACCGTTATCTTTACCCATATTTGATCCACACCTTGTCTTTCACCAGTATTAACTGTATTACCTCATGTTGTAAGAGTTATACCTCTTCAAACTATTCTACCACCTCTAATGTGAGACCACCTATTCAAGGACCTCCACCTGCTGATTCTGGTTCTACGGGACATTAATATGTGAGTACTTCATTTTAGTTTACCCCACTCCCTATTCCATGTCATCAGTTTGAGACCTGTCTTATGAAATAACAGCACCTACGAGGATGGATTCGAGAGCTACAACATATTATGAATACCTGAGATATTGAGGAAAATGAGGAGAAGATTAGAGAGAGAATTCATGTATTCTCGAGGATAGCTGCTTCCAGGTTATATGGAGCCACCAGTGAGCATGTCACCCCTGATTATCTTGTGAAGTGAATTAGATAAGTTTTGAAAGAGTTTGAGAAGATTGGAGATCCAGAGTTTTCCTTGAAATTAGATGATGATGTTATAACGAATTTTATGTGGTGTGATATCACCAGACTTTTGTCTTGTTTTCTAAAATAGACTTGCTGACTATTGGATAGACCTATTGTACGACAGCAAAAATGATGATGAGAATATTACTAGTATGAAAGTATTAAAGTGAAGTTACGAATAAGATAATATACAACGGTAACTGAAATTTTCATCGACTAATAGAGGCAAGATGGATCGAATAAGGGGCAGAAGATAGACTGGAGTGCATGGACCTTTATATGCCTATTTCTTTAATTTGGTATCTTGTTATAATTAAGGAGGACAACAACCAACTCATATAGTAAGGACAACTAGATATGCGATTTTCAAAATTTTAAACTCGTTTTCGAAAGAGATTTTCTTAATAAATTTTCTAAAAGTTCTTTAAATAAAATAAATTTTAAAAATTTGATTATCAAATTACTACTTGAGTTTCTTGTTTTTTATAAGATTCATATTACCTAGAAGAATACTTGTTCCAGACTTAGTTTTGTTAATTCTGAGGGCCAAGAAGACCCGCTATTACAGAGAGGTTTCAATTGTTTCTGACGGTAGAACGCATAGCTTGTTTGATAATGTTAGGAACAGGATCCGTGTACGGAGAAACTATTCAACCAATTTATGAGACAATTGGAGGTTAAAGAATTCACGGATTTAAAAGAAGTGTGAGCATGATCAAAGAAGGTTGAGCAAATTTCCAGTATTTACAAAGGGAAGAACATTATTAGAAAAAGAATTGATATGATTAATGATCAGTGATTATTTTAAGTCGTATAGAAGAAATTTGAAATTATGAATGTAAATTCCATGAAAATGCAAATATGGTCGAGTTATTAAACCTTTGAACGTGGAGGCACGACGCTAAAGGTACAAGACTTAATAAAGGAATTTATTTTAGAGATCAAATTATGAAGGCATTCCAGCGGATTTTCTGAAGTTATTATATGAATCAAATGGGATCTATTGATCAAATGAGCTATGAAGGTATACATAAGTGAAATGAGTATGGTGATCAACGACATCATTCTTTTCTATAATACTAGTTTATATTATTTTCCTGATTCTTGAATAATCATTGTATGTTCTATAAAGCGATAAGAAAAAGAAGATTGATGTATTCCTTTAAAAAATCATTTTTCCTCCTCAAGTTTTGCTTTCTGATTGAGGCAAGCAGTGTTATGGTGAGACGCTTTGTCGAAATGACGAAGAGTCGGGTGGGACGCCACCTAAACATGTGTTGTATGCCAATTGGTATGAATGACTGGCTATTTTAAGTACCAATGTGGTTGTCTCAATTATGTTCAAATCATTACTCATTCCTTCTTTTTCAACTATATATGTTTTGAATTATGAATCTTTCTAGTTGTTTTGTTGCACTACTGTTCTTTACAAAAGTTCTCCAAACAAAAAAATCAAGAGGGAAAAGTTCTAGCTATGAGATTTATATGTTTCAAGTATGCAAAAACCATGGAATATGGGAGGATTGTAAATCACCAGCCCCAGTCAGTGATGCGCTAAGAATCAAGGGATCTACACCGATAATGAATAAGTCTCCAAGAGCGAGAGTTTATGATATATCTGTGAAATATGTTATTCAGAATACGGATGTGATGGAAGCAATGATTATTGTGAATACCTTATATATTAAAGTATTGGTAGATGTGGGAGCAATTTGATCATTATTTCTCAAGATTTTGTTGATAAAGTTGAATTACCCTGTTGAATTTTTAAATGAGACCATGACTAAAACTATCAAATTAAGAACGTGTAATTGTTAAATAAGTCTGTACCAATTGTGAAATTGAAATTTACGAGAATAAGTTCGTGCTGATTTGATATAATTTAAGGTAGGATAATTTGACATTATTCTAGGAAATGGGCTGACTATTTAAGCGTGATGCTCAGATAGACTGTCGTGATAAGAAGATAATTTTGAAGATGCCGGATGAGAAAGTGGTGACATTTAGAGGTCAAAAGGCAAGTAAAGAAGTTTTTAAAGAGTATTCAAGATAAAAGGTAATTGTGGCAAAAAATGGGAGTCTTATATTGCTTATGTGATAAATAGAAGCCAGAAGTTAGTAAAAATCTAAAGATATTTTGGTGGTTAATGAATTTCTAGACGTGCGTCCAGAAAAGTTACCAGGACATCCTCCAGACAGAGAAATTTAGTTTGCGATCGACTTAACACCTGGAATGGAACCAGCATCCTAGGCTCCGTACAAAATGGCGCCAGTTGAAAGGAAAGAGTTAGCAAAGCAATTGCAAGATTTGTGAGAAAAAGGAGCGATTAGACCTAGTGTGTCCCCACGGGGTGCACCGGTATTATTTGTTAAAAATAAAGATTGAAGCATGCAATTAAATAAGAGAATAAAGGGTTGAATTATTCTATGAGACAAACATGGGATTTTAACTTCATTAAATACTTCATTCAAAGCCTTCTTGTTCTTAACCTTAGCATACAATGGTGATGACACTAACCAGATAACAGAAAACTGATAAACGTCAACTTTCGTTGCACGAATAACATACTACTAAACATCCACAAAAGAGATAGAAGCTGAATAGACACCAAGTATGTTGAGACCCTATATGTCTATGGAATCTGACAACATAAAGGTTTAATGCGTAAGTTATCTATCTTGATTACATAGGGCAAGTAAGATGGTTAAAATTACTTATGAATCATGCATAAAAAATACATGAACCTATGCTAGCATGGTAAGTTCTAAACCTCTAAATTCACTGTCACTTCATTAGAGATTAACAAGCTATCTTATATGTTCGCGACGCACATAAGACAAATAAGCACAACCAATTCTAGGGTATCATACAATCACCATACACTAATATATCGAAACAAGATTAACTATTCAAATCCATAAATAAATCCGTTAGAATCCTACGATAACGATTAGCCCATAATCGGACTCATCTTCAACGTGGGTTCCGATGAAACCATGGTATAATAAACATTGTCTTTATATTGAATAACAATAAACCAAGTACGTGAAACAAGAGTAGAGGTTCAACAAATAGGAAAACTAGCATCCAAGATTATAATTTAAAATAAAGAATCAGAAGAATAAACTAGATCATCTTCGCCTTGGTTGAATTGTGCTATACGATCTTCTTACGCCTTCTCCTTAAGCTCTGGTACGTCTTATTATGAAAAATGATCTTAAGTTGTCTTTATATAGCAGCCCATGCAGATTAGAAGCCCAACAATCAGAATCATAGGAGAAACAGGATTCTTGAAACCCGACCTGGCGCGAGCACGCGGTCACGCCGAGTTTCAGTTCTTTTGGCGTGGCCGCGCGCTACTACAGCACGGGCGCTCCGTCCTTCTGGAGAAAATTCTGACTTTGCTTCTCTTTATTTGCTGGTTCTTGACGGTCTTTGCGCAAGTGATCTTTATGACACTTTTCTAACATCATCTTAGCATCAAAATAATGCTAAATCACCTTGATCCTCTATTTAAGCCTGAAATGCAAAATACTACAAAAGCACATCAAAAAAACAAATAACTTGAATACAAAACATCAATTCAAAGATTTACGGAGAGCTATAAGTTGACATAAATGCCGCTTAACATACCCCCAAACTTGAATCAATGTTTTCCTCAAGCATAAACAGACTCAAAAAACAAGAAATAAAAATGCATGAATGCAAACTATATGAATGCAATGATCCCAATAGAATGACTTAACCAATCGACAAGAAACATCTCAACAAATGAAGTTATTCGCATAAGTTCAATTAAATCTCACAAATTAACTCACAAACCAGAAGCGTGCGTGTGTGCAATTATTAACCGATATACTAACACAACCAGATCAATAATCATGACTCACTACTCATCAAGGCAATCACAAGGTTATAAATAGAATAAACGCTAAACTCAAAATGACTTATAACACTTGAGTTTGATTTATCATATTTATACATGGATTCATGCTTTTATTGCTAATATATAACAACGCATATATGCTTATTTGATTGTGCAATGAGTGAGGTCCACAAAAGACTTAGACAATAGTACCCATGTAGCGAGCGTTAGGTTAGTGGATCCCAGACTACAAAAGCTTTAGGTCACTAGGAATAAAGTCCCCTAAGAACTTAATAACTCAAATACTAAAGAGCCCACTCGTGATCAATTATACATAACACAATTTTTTATCCTTTTTTTCTTTCTCTTTTTTTCCTTTTTTTTCAATTTCTGAACGAGTGTGTTTCTCTCCATCTCGCTCAACCCTAGACTACTCATATAAAATGAGCTGACTACTAGCCATTTGACATCTAGCCATAACTAGTATTGAACCTCCATGTTATTTTACCATTAAGAGAATATCAGACATTCTAACTATAAACATGTGATTAAACCTCGACAAACAAATAAACCATGATCATGATCTAGCACGTAAGCAACCTAGAAGACTTAGTGAAAAATCTTTCTTCTAGCATGCAAATCAACTCGATAAGACTTAACATTCCTAAATACGACATCACCACACTTGCATCAATATCACAAATCAATCGGCAAATTAACTAAGGGATCATGTTATAATGTAAATGCATGAACTATATGCAACATACTATAAAAAAACTACATGATAAACTATATGAACTAAACTATCATGAATATACAAACTATATGGACTCACATAAACATATTCCTTAAAATTGAAACTTCAACTTTGAGTACAGGGGTGTAGCGCGGCCGCCCCGCCTGAGAGCGCGGGCGCGTCGTGTTACTGGAAAACCAGCGTGGCTGTCCCGCATGTCAGCGCGGGCGCACGCAACTACTGTTGTTTCAGTGCGGCCGCCCCGCTTCTCAGCGCGGGCGCACCGTGCTACTGTACTTGGCAGTGAATTTTATTTCCTTTCTGATTTTTTTGTGTTTTTCTCCTTGCTTTCTTCTTCCTCTACCTACTAATGTACAACAAACTTGGGTTGTCTCCCAAGAAGTGCTTGCTTTACGTCGTTAGATTGACGTATAATCACGAGATCAAATGGCCAACAAAATGGTACTAACCACCTCGTGGTTTTCCGTGTCACCATAGTAATGCTTCAATCTCTATTCATTTACCTTGAATGCTTGGCCCAGATCATTCTCAAAAATCTCCACCGCTCCATGCGGAAACACAGTTTTGACAACAAACGACCCTGACCACCTCGACTTCAATTTCCCAGGAAATATACGGGGATTGGAGTTGAACAAAAGAACTTGTTGCCCCGACACAAATGATTTGAGCACTAGAACCTTATCGTGCCACCTCTTGACTTTCTCCTTTTACATTTTGGTGTTCTCGTACGCTTGAAGTCGAAACTCGTCGAGCTCATTCAATTAAAGGATCCTCTTCTTACCAGCTGCATCCAAATCAAGATTCAACTTCTTTAAAGCCCAATACGCTTTATGCTCTAGCTCCACAGGCAAATGACATCCTTTCCCATAAACCAAATTAAATGACGACATGCCTAACGGGGTCTTGTACGCTATTCCATACGCTAAAACAGCTTCATCAAGCTTCAAAGACCAATCTTTCCTCGATGGACACATAACTTTCTCTAAAATGCGCTTGATCTCTCTGTTAGATACCTCAGCTTGACCATTCGTAAGGATGGTAGGCTGTGGTAATGTGATGATTCACATTATACCTTTGCATCATAGCAGTGAACTTGTAATTACAGAAATGCAATCCCTCGTCACTGATTATGACTCTTGGAGTCCCAAATCTTTTGAATATCTGCTTGTGAAGAAAATTTAGCACTAGCTTCGCATCGTTCGTCGGCAAAGCCTTGACTTCCACCCATTTCAAGACATAATCAACATCCAACAAGATATACTGATTATTACAAGATGAGACAAATGGCCCCATGAAGTCAATTCCCCAAACATCAAAGACCTCAACCTCGAGAAGCACATTAAGAGGCATCTCATTCCTTTTGGACATATTACCTAGACGTTGGCATCGATCATATTTCAAAATGAACTGATGAACATCCTTAAATAAATTCGTCCAAAAGAAACCTGCTTGAAGAATACGAGTTGCTGTCTTTTCTCCACCATAGTGTCCTCCATAAGCCGTTGAATGGCAATCTCGCAAGATCCCCCCCCCCCGTTTCGCTGTAAGGAATACGTCTCCTGATGATTTGATCAGCTCCTTGCTAAAATAAAAACGGCTCATCCCACATGTACCACTTCACTTCATGCAGAAACTTCTTCCTTTGAGCATCAGTCAAGTATGGAGGCATAACGTTGCTTACAAGATAGTTCACAATATCGGAGAACCAGGGTTCTTCTGCTTGCACTCAAAACAATTACTTATAGGGAAAAAACTCATTAATCAAAGACTTATCTTGTGAAGTTGCTCTTGGATCCTCTAAACGAGAGAGATGATCGGTGCTTTGATTTTCAGTTCCTTTTCTATCTTTGATCTCCAATTTAAATTCCTGAAGTAAAATAACCTATTGAATCAATCTAGGCTCTGAGTCCTTCTTCGAGACAAGATAGCGAATGGAAGCGTGATCAGTGAAAACTGTCACCTTAGTCCCAAGTAAATAAGATCGAAACTTCTCAAAACCATAGACAATAGCCAAAAGTTCTTTCTCAGTAGTAGTGTAGTTCAATTGAGCACCATTGAGGGTCTTACTAGCATAGTAGACCACATAAAATATATTGTTCTTCTTTTGCCCAAGATTTTCTCCAACTACATAGTTACTTGCATCGCACATCATTTCAAACGACTCAGACCAATCAGGTGCAGTTATGACAGGTGTCGTAATCAAACTCTTCTTTAAGCTTTTGAAAGTAGCAAGGCACTCATCATCAAACTTGAAAAGAACATCTTTCTCTAGTAAATTGCACAACGACTTCGAAATCTTAGAGAAGTCCTTGATGAAACGCCTTTAGAAACCCACATGACCAAGAAAACTGTAAATTCCCTTAACAGAAATTGGTGGAAGAAGATTTTCAATAACCCTCACCTTGGCTTTATCCACCTCGAGAACCTTACTAGAGACCTTGTGACCAAGAATGATGCCTCGACGCATCATAAAATGAAATTTCTCCCAATTGAGAACCAAATTGGTCTCAATGCACCTTTTCAGCACTAACCCAAGATTGTGCAAGCATTTATCATAATAAGTTTCAAAGACAGAGAAATCGTGCATGAACATTTCTATATTATTTACAATCATATTAGAGAAGATAGCCATCATGCATCTCTGAAATGTTGCTGGTGCACCACATTGCCCAAAAGAAACTCTCCTGAATGCAAAAGTACCAAAAGGACATATGAATGTAGTCTTCTTTTGATCTTCTGGAGCGATACGAATCTGATTATAAGTCGAATAGCCATCCAGAAGATAGTAGTACTCATGCCCAGCCAATCTATCAAGTATCTGATCAATTAAAGGAAGAGGGAAGTGATCTTTCCTTGTAGCTTTGTTCAGCTTCCTTTAATCCATACAAAATCTCCACCCCGTGACTGTTCGAGTAGGAATGAGCTCATTCTTCTCATTTGCAACAACAGTGATACCTCCTTTCTTCGGTACACATTGAACTGGGCTCACCCAAGAACTGTCAGAAATGAGATAGATGATCCCTGCATCTAGCCACTTGAGGATGTCCTTCTTCACAACCTCTTTCATGATCGGATTTAGCCTTCCCTGTTGCTCAACAATAGGCTTGCTTCCTTCCTCTAGCAGAATTTTGTGCATACAATAAGAAGGGCTTATTCCCTTGATATCTGTTATTTTCTATCCAATTGTCGATTTGAACTCTCTAAAAATTCGTAAAAGCTTTTCCTCATCACTACTTGAAAGGTCAGATGCAATAATAACAGGAAAAGTAGATGCATCACCTAAAAATGCATACCTCAAATATTCAGGCAAAGGCTTAAGCTCAAGAGTAAGAGCTTCCTCAATAGATGACTTGAGGCACTTTGGAGAACTTTTCAGCTCCTCCAATCCAAGAGATTCAAAAGGCATTTCCAAGCATCGCTTCCATGGAGAAGCATTCAGATATTGTAGTTGCTGGTCGATTTCATCATCTTCACTATCGGAATCCCCCAATAAGGCTTTCTCTAAGGCATCTGATTGAAGCACATGATCCAACTTTGAAGTAACCACAGATTCAACCAACTCCACCTTAAAGCATTCCTCTTCATCAGTAGGGAATTTCATGGCATTAAAAAAATTGAAGGTGACATACTGATCCCGAACTCGCATAGTAAGCTCAGCCTTCTGCACATCAATCAAGGTTTGGCCAGTAGCCAAGAAAGGTCTTCCAAAGATTATGGGAATCTTCTTATCTTCCTCAAAATCAAGAATAACAAAGTCAGCAGGAAAGATGAGTTTGTCCACCTTGATCAATACATCTTTCACAATGCCTTATGGATATGTAATAGAGTGATCGGCCAACTGCAAGGACATATATGTAGGCTTTGGATCAGGTAGACCCAACTTATTGAAGATAGATAAAAGCATCAAGTTGATTCTAGCTCCCAAGTCACATAAGCATTTGTCGAATGATACTTTTCCAATGGTGCAAGGAATGGTGAAGCTTCCAGGATCTTTAAGCTTCGGAGGCAACTTCTGCTGCACCATAGCACTGCATTCCTCCGTTAGAGCAACGGTCTCTAAATCATCGAGCTTCACTTTCCGAGAGAGAATACCTTTCATGAACTTCGCATAACTGGGCATTTGTTCAAGAGCTTCAGCGAAAGGTATGTTGATATGAAGTTTCTTGTAAACTTCCAAGAACTTAGTAAAATACTTATCCAGCTTTTGCTTCTGTAGCCTTTTAGGAAAAGAAGGTGGAGGATAGACTTGTTTTCCCTCTGTATTACCCTCATGAGGAGTGTCGACAACAGTTGTCTTCCTTGATTCCACTTCTGCTTCCTTCGGCTCCTCTTCTTCAGCCACAACTTCAGATTCAAGAACTTTAGCTTTTTCAGGATTCGTATCCTTTCCAAACCTCAATTTAATTGCCTTAACCTGCTCATTAGCTTCCCTTTTGCCTGGTACTTCAGTGTCACTAGGAAGTGTGCCAGGTTGACGATTAAGCAAGACATTAGCAATCTGCCTAATTTGATTCTCCAAGGTCTTGATAGAAACTGCTTGGCTCTTACACACGAGCCTCAACTCCTGCAATTAAATTTTTCATTAGCTTGAGGTAGCTGCTGAAGTTGAAGTTGTTGCCTTGGTTTATATTGCGGTTGTTGAAAACCAGGATGGTTATACTGTTTTGCTGTGTATGGATGATAAGATTGTTGCACCGTATTCTGATTGTTGATCCAGCTGAAATTTGGATATTGCGGTTGTTGGGATGATAAGTGGCTGGAGCTTTCTATTGTGACCTCTGAAAGTTGCTCACAAACTGAGCTGATTCACTAGAAATAGCACACTGCCTAGTCTCATGTGCCCCCGCACAAACCTCTCACACACTAGTGATCTAATTAACTCCATAATTTGCCAAAGAATCCACTTTCATCGTCAAAGCTTGAAGTTTAGCAGCTATAGCAGTAGTTGTATCCACTTCCAGAATTCTTGCAATCTTTCCTTGCGACATTCTTTGTGTTAGATTCTGGTATTCATTAGTTTTCATTAGCTTAATCAACTCATAAGCTTCATTACAGCTTTTGGCCCATAAGGCACCTCCAGACGCTACATCGAGCATAGGTCTAGACTGTGCGCCTAAACAATTGTAGAAACAGTTTACGATCATCCAATCAGGCATGCTATGGTGTGGGCACTTCCTAAGCATCTCCTTATTGTGATCCCAAGCCTCACACAAAGATTCTCTAGTTTATTGCGCAAACTGAGTAAGAGCATTTCTGATTGCAGCTGTCTTTGCCATAGGGAAGAATTTAGTGAGAAACTTTTGAGCAAGATCATCCCAAACAGTAATAGAGCCTGATGGTTGAGAATGTAACCAACACTTAGCCTTATCCCTCAGAGAGAATGGGAAAAGCCTCAGCTTGATAGCATCTTCAGTCACACCATTGAACTTGAAAGTGTCGCAGATCTCGATGAAATCCCTGAATTCTTTATCATCTGAATCGTGGTTGACTTGATCTCAAAAGTGTTAGCTGAGATGGATGTTCTGATAACGCTGGACGGAATATCATTGATCTTCAGCTGAGAATAGTCCATCAAAGCCTTCAAATTTTCTACTTGATCTCCCATCACTACTAGAGCTTCTTCCTCAACTTTCTCTTCTTCCTCAAAAACTTCCTGTCGTGCCACAACTTCTTCGACGCTTTGAACTAGAGTTTTCTTATGAGACCGTGAATGCGTATGCATACACGCTCGTTAGAGTACCTGAAACATGACAAAGAAAAGAGTAGTAACAATGTCCGAGTCAATGAACTTTAACGATCCCTCATGACAAATACATAAACTAAAAATTAACATTGAGTCCCCGGCAGCGGCGCCAAAAACTTGTTAGGGATAGAACACACGCTAATAATTCATGCAAGTATACGCGTTCGGAAGTAATATAGAATTAATTCTAGTTCGTTCCCACAGAGACTCTTTTGGTTAACTTAATGATTTATGTGCTTATGCAACAACGATATGGTTATTATTCAATGTTAAGATGAATAATAAGTTGAGATTGTTTATAACTAAGATATTAACTAACATGCAATTAAATAAGAGAATAAAAGGTTGAATTATTATATGAGACAAATATGGGATCTTAACTTCATTAAATACTTCATTCAAAGCCTTCTTGTTCTTAACTTTAGCATGCAATGGTGATGACACTAACCAGATAACACAAAACTGATAAACGCCAACTTTCGTTGCACGAATAACATACTACTAGACATCCACAAAAGAGATAGAAGCTGAATAGACACCAAGTATGTTGAGACCCTATATATCTATAGAATTTGACAACATAAAGGTTTAATGCACAAGTTATCTATCTTGATTACATAGGGCAAGTAAGATGGTTAAAATTAATTATGAATCATGTATAAAAAATACATGAACCTATGCTAGCATGGCAAGTTCTAAACCTCTAAATTCACTGTCGCTTCATTAGAGATTAACAAGCTATCTTATATGTTCGCGATGTACATAAGACGAATAAGCACAACCAATACTAGGTTATCATACAATCACCACACTCTACAATATCGAAACAAGATTAACTATTGAAATCCATAAATAAATCCGCTAGAACCCCACAATAATGATTAGCCCATAATCAGACTCATCATCAATGTGGGTTCCGATGAAAGCATGGTATAATAAACGTAGTCTTTATACTTAATAAATAATAAACCAAGTATGTGAAACAAGAGTATAGGTTCAACAAATAAGAAAACTAGCATCCAAGATTACAAGTTAAAACAAAGAATCACAAGAATAAACTAGATCATCAATACGGTCTTCTTACGCCTTCTCTTTAAGCTCTGGTACTTCTCATTATGAAAAAATGATCTTAAGTTGTCTTTATATAGCAGGCCATGCATATTAGAAGCCTAACAATCAGTATCATAGGAGAAACAGGATTCTTGAAACCCGACCTGGCACGGCCGTGTGCTTCACCAGCGCGGCCGTGCCGAGTTTCTGTTCTTCTAGCGCGGTCGCGCGCTACTACAGTGTGGGCGCTCCGTCCTTCTGGAGAAAATTCTTACTTTGCTTCTCTTTATTTTCTGGTTCTTGACGTTCTTTGCGCAAGCGATCTTCATGATACTTTCCTAACATCATCTTAGCATCAAAACAATGCTAAATCACCTTGATCCTTTATTTATGCCTGAAATGCAAAATACTACAAAACACATCAAAAACACAAATAACTTACGTACAAAACATCAATTCAAAGCTTTACGGAGCGTTATAAGTTGACATAAATGCCACTTAACAGGTACGTTGTAATAAAAGTTAAGGTTGTGGCTTATTTTCATACTTTAACCTATTGCGATCCGTGGATTAAGGTAAGTAGGGTCATTGCATATTATTATTATTATTATTATTATTATTAATATTATTATTATTATTATTATTATTATTATCATCATCATAAGCAGGTTTATATATTATGTGTGTGTGTTGTGAACCCCAAACTTTCGACCCGGGTTTATAAGGCGTCACAAAAGATGTTGGTGGTAAAGGAAAAGCAACAGAAAATGAAGATGTCCCAGCCATGCTGAGAAAGGTTGGTGCACCAATGTTCAAAGCATGTGAAATAGATTTCAGTGAAGAGGAGTTGATCATAAAGCAAGAAATTGTTGATGAGGACAATGAGAAGTAAAATTAAGAAACAACTCAAATTCTCAAAACTAAGAAGAAGCTCATGGGCAACCAAGATTCCAAGACACCTGTCAAGGAAGTAAAAATTGAAGATGCAAGAAAGAAAAAGAAGAATAGAAATGGGAAGATTTGGATAAACAAAAGCAACAACTTTGCCTATATTGCAGATGCTCTAAGAAAATAATGTCAAAGATGTGGCTTGGTGAATCATTTAACTCACCTTTGTAAAAAGGTTGTTAGTAAGCCAGAAGTGAAGGCATGCAAATAAAATGAGGCAAAAACTGAAAGACCCTATTCATTCCGTGACAAATTTGACTACATACCTTGCAACATGAAAGTAATGACAAGTTGCCACAAACTGAGAATTGATCTTAAGAAAATCAATATTGAGTCCTCGGTTAAAAAGGAAAATGTACATTACTTAATGTACTCTATTCTTTCAGAATCATCAAATTCTACCTCTATCAAATCTGTTAACAAGAGAATAGTACCCAACACTGCTTGGGTTGCTAAACATACCTAAAACTCATTGTGTGCAGGGCAAAGGAAAGAAAGTCATATGGATTATAGACAGTGGATGCTCAAGACATATGGCAGGTGATATGGCCCTGCTATCACAGTTTGAGGAGAAGGATGGCCCATTAGTGACCTTTGGAGACAACAACAAAGGTTTCACTATGGGATATGGCAAATTGATTTATGATAATGTTGTCATTGAAGATGCAGCACTGGTGGTTGGTCTTGAAGTAAATCTTCTCAGTGTCAGCCAATTTGCAGACAAAGGTTTCAAGGTTTTATTTAACAAAGAATAATGCACTTTTATCTGCAAGAAAACTGATGAAGTTGCTCTGAAAGGAACAAAGAAAGGAAGCTTATTTGTTGTAGACTTGGACTCAACAAATGAGGATGGATTTTGTTGCTTCTACACCAAGGCATCTGTAGAGCAAAGCAAACTATGGCATAAGAAATTATCTCATTTAAATTTCAAAGCAATCAACATTCTAGTTAAAAAGGAGCTTGTGAGAGACATGCCTAATCTGGAATTTGCTAAAGATGAAGTCTGTGATTCTTTTCAAAAAGGAAAAAATAAAAGATCAAGTCATAAAAGTAAAATTGTGAATTCTACAAGTGTACCTTTGCAACTTATTCACATGGACTTATTTAGACCAGTTAATGTCTAGTCAATTTCAAGAAAAAGATATGCACTTGTGATGGTGGATGACTACTCAAGATACACACGGGTAGATTTTATGCACTCTAAAGATGAGACCCCACACATCATAATTGAACATATCAAGAAGATTGAGAAACAGGCTGAAGATCAAAATTGTGTGAAACAATTAAGGAGTGATAATGGAACAGAATTTAGGAATGCAATATTAACTGAATTCTGCAAAGACAAAGACATTGTTCAATAATCCTCAACAGCTAGGAAACCTCAATAAAATGGAGTAGTTGAGAGGAAAAACAGAACTTTGGTGGAAGCTGCTAGAACAATGCTGCAAGATGCAAAGTTTCCAACTATTTTTTGGGAAGAAGCTGTGAACACTGCATGCTATACTCAAAACAGATATCTCATCAACAAGAATCTTAGCAAATCACCTTACTCAATATTATCTAAGAGAAAGCCTACTGTTAAGCATCTTCATGTGTTTGGAAGCAAATGTTATGTGCTAAAGGATAACTCTGAATATGTGGGAAAAATTGACTCTAAAGTTTTTCAATTTTTCTGGGATATTCATTGGGGATAACTGTAACAATCCCCAAATCCGGGGTCAAGATTTGGTGTTACTAAACAATCCTTACATAGAATAAAGAAAGAAATAAATAATTAAATAACCCCTTGAATCCGGATCGTTTACAGGTTATAGTATGAAACAAGAATCTAATCTTCTACAACTTACAACAACTAATATACAATTGTAAATACCTCTGAACTAATGCTCAAATCATATTCTTCTAACTTCTTCAACCTCTCGCAGCGGAGATTTCTCGATCTTCTGCTGTCTATCTAAGCTATTCATTTGTATCCTTATCTGTTTCTGGCAGAAATAAGAATTACAAAGCAAGAGTGAGCCAAAAATGCCCAGCAAGTATATAATTTGAGTCTTAAACATTAATTTCTCTGAAATATTTTGAAGAGCGAAACACGAAATCATTTAAAGGATATACTTTATCAGCTTAAAATCAATTTGATTTGTATTGCTATAAATCACAAAGGACATAATGACATTTTTGTCAGAGCTTTTAGAGATCGCGTGTTTTCAAAATAGCTTCTGGTATCATCTCATAATTGAGCAATGGATGCACTAACTATTCATAAAGCGACGTTCAAGAAATTCCTAACTATTCAGTATCCATCATTATCGACTAAGTTTCCATAGACTTAGCCTGCTAAACCAGCCTGATAAGGACGGGTTGAATAATTAAGAAGATCTCAATTCATTCGAGATCCTAACTATCACTGACCAACTAATGCTGCAGCAACAATCTGAACCTCGAATATATTTAGAAACATTGTAATTTCCCGAAACTGAGGGCTAAGAAAGAATAACTTTAACCCATAATCCCCTTTTATTTCAAGAGGGAATGCCATTAATGGCGAACAACAATAAATTGGACTGAACACTAGAAACCAACATATGCACTATAACCTGCTGATCAGTCAGAATATAGTGCGGATCTATACCCAACTGCATAGACCCAACCAACATTAGGAGTACTCAGGCAACTATGGCCTAAAGGGTCCGGTCCATCTCCGGCCCATAGGATCCAGCTCATCACTGGTCCTCATAATAATCGTCCAGCCCGTAGAGTATTTTGATATCAAATCATTCTGATTTCAACACATCCCAAATTAGGGTTCGCAAATAACCCGAACGAATGGGTATTTGCTCAAAAGAGCAATTTAATTATAGGAACAAGAATTAAAAGAACTGGCATAATAAGAGTAATTGCAGCGAAATATAAAACAGTTAACTATTCTGAACTTAGAATATGAGCGAATAAATATTTGCAGTATTTAAGGAGAAAGGTTAGGAATACTTGCAGTATTTAAAAGAAAGTTCGGGAATACTTGCATAAACAGAATTATTTAATTTAGCGATATGTTTATCGATTCTAAACTGAGAATAGGGAAAGCAATACTTGCATGATAAAATTTAAAATAAATATCACTTGAACAATAAGTGATGATAGAGATACTTGCCTCAATAAGCTTTAACCGTTATTACTGGTTGACTTTGGTTCGACTTTGATCGTTCGGCTTTATCGTCAAACTACTATCCTATTCTGGATACGATCCCAACATTCAGACCCTTTTGTTGGAACTTCATTGATCTTGACGTCTAATCACTAGATCGTTCCTAGTCCGAGGTCAAATCTCGGGTCTTCCGTCTAAAACCTACATGGTTGAAATACTCTAATTCAGATAACCGCTTAAGCTTAACATCAAATCGTTACTTTATTCTACCCATACGATTTCATAACCGAATTCATATTTATATGTATTATCGAAATACACATAGCAATTATGGTTCACATTTTCGAAAATCGGTTCGGTATTTAATTTCGGAAAATACGTATATTTGTCATTTTGAAATATAGGGTAATCGATTATTCACAAAATATCTTGTCACGTCACGCAAATTGGTTTCATAAAGTTCAATTATATCCTTGTTCGACGTTAGCGACAATTACAGGTTACGTTCCCGTATTTTCGGAATTTATTTTCCCGAAAATCGGGCAGCGTTTCCTTTATTTATCGGCCTACCCGTCGAAATCAAATCGACGTCAAATCAAAACAACAGCCACAACATAATTCAATTATTAACTATTTTTATTCGTATTTTTATTCATATTTTTCATTTCGCAATTTATTTTATCAACTATTTTTATTTGATTATAATTTAGGACTCAGATAAAAATCATCATCGCCCACCGTCGGCTCGCCGAGGCTCATCGCCGACGGCGGTAAAATTTTGCGGGTACCAGATAAATTCTCGGGTTTCCAACGCAAAACTTCACCGATTAATTTTAATAATTTCCCGCACAAATGAATTTATTTCACGAAATTTTCTCAAATAATTTATTCGACCCATTTAGTTTCCTGCAGAAAAATAAATTAAAATTAAAGATTATAACAATCCAATAGCAAGGCCCAACTCAACAGGCCCAACTACAACAGAACCAACCCAACAAGGAGCCCAACAGAAACCACATAGGAACAGCAGCCAACAACCACGGCCACGCGCCGCTGCACACCGACACACGCACACCACGCACACACTTCACGCACACATATAACACACACAATTACACATATATACACGATTGTATATATATATACACATACAATTAAACCACCAAGCCAACCGAAGTCCAGCGGCAGCTTACCGGAATAAACGAAGCAGAGGCGGCCGGGAACAAGCCGGTGAATCGCCGGAAAAAGAAGAGAATGGTGGTGAAAGAAGAAGGGACCAGAAGATTAAAGAAATAAAGAGAGAGATATCGAGAGGAAGATCGAGATAGAGAGAAGAGATCGAGAGAGACAAGAGAGGAAAGAGAGAGTCACGACTGAAATGGGGGTAGGAAAACAGGGGTTAGGGATTGAGGATAATATCAATCGCGTTTATCTGATTATCTGTCCCGAGAAAATCCGAATTTGCATCGAATTTATAAATTCATCGAATAATTACGGGTAATAATATAAACCCGACAATTCACAAGAATCACCTTAAAATTTTCGAAATAATTTAAAACTAATAATATACAATTCTCGAAATTTTTAAATCATTTTTAGAATGCGCTTCAAACCCTTATTTCGCAATTTAACGAACAAATGTGCGGGTAAATAAAGTCCAGAAAATTTCCGAAACAATTCTAAAATTCTCGAAATATTTAAAAGTTAATAAAATAAAATAATTAAATATTGATTTTACAATTAAATGGAGTTAGGAAATCATTTTAAAATTAAATAAAATTCATACAACTCGATAATTAATTATGACATTAATCTTCGCGTCCAACAAATCACAAACAATTAATACTACACATCACATAGCTGACCGAATCATCACACATTGGATTTATTTAATAATTTGATAATTACATTTACCTTTTGGATCTGAAAATAGGTTACTAAATCGCTAAGTAACTGAAAAGACGATACGATTTTAATATCAAAATTGGACAATTATCAAAACAGAGCTTCCTATAAAATACTTTATACGAAATTAAAGTGATAATGTCTCGCCTTTTGAGAATATAAATTCTTATCGATATATGAAATGATTTGCGTATCGAAAATTTCATACCGGTACTCCTACAGGTCAAATCGTAACCCGGATCGAAAAAGTCAAAACACGGAAAATGTCCGGAATTACCAGATTAGGTTAGGAAGGAGTTTTCGGAAGAGTTTCGGGTTATAAAAACGTAAAAACGGTTGAAGTCGGCTGATTCCCGGCTTTATAAAATAATTTTGTAATTATTCAGAAAATAATTAATAATTTCATAAATTATTATAAAATCATCTAACATTCCAAAAATTACCAGAAAAATACCTTAATTATCTATATTTTATTTTGGACATATTAAAATTAACATACTCACATTTTATTACATACAAACATCCAAATATTATTATCAAACACCAGATAATTCACCAAAAATTCATATAATATTCACATAATAAATAATTATACGATATTTCCCAGATATTACATCCTTCCCCCCTTAAAAGGATTCTGTCCTCAGAATCACGCTAAGGAATAATACTATTATTTTTCAAGTATATAACTTTCATTTCCTCAGGTTAATCTCTCAACCTCATAATTTTTTTTTTTTTCATAACTTTAACATATAATACCAATCTTTCCTTTATAGCCTCTTGCTAACATCATATTTTATTTATTGCTTGCATAACTCAATTTAACTCTCCATCTCCTATATATACTGGAGCTAACCTACTCCTTCCGAATATCTACAGATCAATGCCTTATGAATGCGCTGTATGGGTAACGGTGAAGCCAACTCACTTCTACTTATCATGTCTATTTACTACTTAGGAGGAACAACATAACACATCTTAATTCTCTTTTTCTTTCTAATTCTAGTAACTCGTGCCTACATGCATTTCCAATTGTTACTCGGTGTTGAATCTCGTCCTCATATGTTTCTTCGTTCAATTAATCTAATTTGTAATCACTTCCTATCGCACTGGAGGTAACCGTTCCTGTAATCTTCTTCTTCATTTGTAAATGATGCACGGGAACCAGGGCGCATTGGCTTTCTGACGTTACTATGATATTCCCCAAGTACCTTTCCTATAATTCCTCGGTCTCATTATTTTAATCACAATTTAGCGGTCTTTCACTGACATTAAATCTGTCAATTACTCACATAACCTGAATCATCCTTCATTTTTATACGTAGGGAACTAAATTACCTTCCTCAGCCATATATATTTAAAGATCTTATGAACTCGTTATGCCTATAACAAAAGGGTCAGCTCATTCATAACCGTTCTATCTATCTCATTGCCTTGATGGACTAACTTGAGTTATACCAATCTGATTTTCTTTCTAATTTTAACAATTTGCGATTATGCACCTTCTATTTTCCTAACTGTTCAACTTTACTTCTCGCGTCTCCTTCTGTTTAGTTAATCTGGCCTATAATTGTTTTTAATCGTATTCGAGAACCTTTAGTTGGTTTCTTGTACTTTCACTCCGTATCCGCCTGATATACTAAACTTATGGCGTTTAATGCTTCGAAATGTTTTGAATATATTAAAATTAACAATTAAAAAGGCAATCTCGACCATCGCATTTAACTCACCATTTGGTAGTATTTTTCAATTCCTTTTAAATATTAACAAGTAGATTCATCAAGTGAAATCTTTTACTCTTTAAATAGAATATTACTTTGGAATAGAATGAACCATAACTTTATTCAAAGCCGAACTCCTGGTACTAATACTAATTTTATTGTCATATTAAATTAGATATAAATATGAACTTTGATGCTAACAACGTTCCATACTGAAGTCAACACCAATCATCTATATTAATACCACCTTTGATATTTAACAACAAAATAAGTATCAGTATATTCCAGAAGTCGGATCAAACCTGCTCTCAATTTCTAACTTTTCCTATCCCTTTATTCATTCCCCTGCTTATATGCATTCTTGGGAACGAACTCCTATTTTCAACTATCGACGTTCCATCTCATTCTCCTAATAATTCTGGCACAACCGACGTTCCCAACTTGCATATTTTCTGGATTATTTTATAAAATTTCTTTATCATCCTTTTGATTTCACTTCTTGTCTTGATTAGTACTTCGTTCTCATTATTCATTATCTTGTTCATACATAACGAATTTCTTTTTCTTAGTAATATTACTTTGTTTATTATTGGATAGGTCATTTCTGGAGTTCACACTGGAATGAAGGCTTTTATTTGTACTATTTAAATTTTTACTAACAGAGTTATCGAATTTCTTTGGTAGCTATTTCCTTAGCCTTGCTTAAATTATCGCAGTTCGCGTATTTGACTTTCCCTCAATTGATCAGCATTTCTTCTTCCCAAATTCCCATGAATACTTTGTTAGTGTACCTTAGATACTTAGATTTACGAGCTTTCGAAAAATTTTATTCAATCGCCATTCGATATGGTTATACTTTCCGGTCCTTCCGGGAATGCTATAATAGAACCTCTTTGCTTTATCTTGAACCTTCAGTTTTAAATACTCTGCTTACTGACATATACCAATTACTTTCTGTTCCTCTTGTTTATCGAAAAGAGCATATTTATTTAGATAAAGTTTCACACATGTCCGTGGTAACATCACGCTAATTCTATTAACTTTGATTCCTGTTAACACCATCGATTCCTTTAACTTACCAATCATTTGGAGTACAACTGGAAGCGAGGATACACTCCTTTATCCTTACATGTAGGGTAATTTCTGAAAATCTGGGCAGCACCTCCCCTATACCATTGACTACCAGTCGAACTCAAGCCGACACCATCAACCTACCAAATTATCTACAATCACATCCATCCATTTCTATTAACCAAATTCATCCATCGACCATAGCTCGAACTATATCCTTTTGCTTAGTATAGGTATGATTAACTGGAATAACATATATCTTTTGAAATGAAACCTAAGGTCTTTAAATCAACAAGGATTAATATAACCACTTTCTTCCTAGTTCTTTCAGAATGTTACCATAATTTTACCAGTAAGCTTTAAAATTTATCTCGTGTCTCAAAATTTTATTTCGCGAGTATTTTAACTTATTTATTGTCATTACTAATTGTGTATAGAAAAATTATACCGCATCATTTAATTGGTCATACCAATCATTTATTGTTGACGATACACACTTAATTTTTATTAACTATTCCGTTTATCTTTCAATAACCACGCACGGTTTTCATTACTATCGTCGCAATCTGGTAGAACCTTAATCGTTATATCGTTATTTCTTAAAAGGTTTCATCATCGAATCACCATTGCTTCATCTCTACTTATGGTTCTGCATCAAACTTTCATCACTGATGAGATCCTCGTAACATGAACCACTGCCTGACTTGATGTCTTTGCCACGTCCATATTTGCCAGTGTATCTATTTTCCTTGCTCGCAGATGTCCATTATTTATTGAATTGCAGTCGTATCTATGTTAGTTGTACAATTCTACGTATTATACTATTTCATTTCTTTTGAAATCATCAGAGAACAGACTCTACGCAAAAGGAGAGTTTGTGAATATGATTTTGATTGAAAATTGAATAAGAAATAACAATGCCACAGATAATTGGGAGAACTGGTAAATCAGAAAATTGAAAGAAGAAAAAAAAAATGAGTGAAGAATGAGACAACCATATTCGTACTCAAGATGGCCAGTCTTTCATACTATATGGCATGCAACACATGATTAGGTGGCGTTCCACCCGACTCTTCATCATTTCGACAAAGCGTCACATCACAACACTGCTTGTCTCCATCAGAAATTAGTGATTTTAGGAGAGAAACAATTCAGAAGGAATACAACACATATGATTTATCCACATAAGAAACTTTATACGTATCCAAGAATCAAGAAGAATATATGCTATCAAGTTAAGAAGAGGAATTTCGATGTTGATCACCTTCCACGCTTCACCTACGTATGCCTTCAGAAACCAATCGGATGAGAGATTCATAATTTAGGTCACATTATATTTTCGAAACGTCGCCTGAAAATGCCTCCATATTAAATGCTTTAATGATTTGATCGTAATCGCGTTCCTACGAAATTTATAATTTATTACTTCTGATTTCCTTCAGTCATCCGTTGTCCGCTCAAATTACGCATCTTTTAACAATTTCATGAATTGAAGAAATAATGTTTTAACAAGTTAATTTAATCATTAGTATTAAACAAAATTTATGTTCATTTTTCACGAAAAGTTTAAACTTTCTTCTCACTAGTGGGTCTATTTGGTCTTCCAGATTAATAACACTAAGTCTACTTCCTTTCTTCTTTTTAGGTCATTTTCTGTTTATAATAACAAGAACATAAATAGTAATTCGACAACCAAATTGTAAAACTCATTTAATACCAAAATTCTTCTGAAAGCATAAGAAAATCTTTTCTGTAATCTCATTTTAAAGTTTTGGAAATCAAATATTTGGTCGTTATCACTATATAAGTTACCTGCTATTTTCCTGATTTACCAATGAAATGTCAAACTAAAATAAGGCCCATATAAGGGTCTCTCCACTTTGGTACCTCTTCCACTTTTCCTTGGATTCTGCTCGCCCTTATTAGTCGCAGAAACTTCATTCGTCGTCGTAAATCATTGAATTCGCAATTCTATCGCAACGCTGACGTTTAGTATTATCTTTGACATTCCTATCGTCTTCCTTGACGTTATGCTCACAACCACACATGTGATTCGATGTTCTTTCTGTAGATAAGGGCGCATCTTCTTGCTATTCGTACCTATACCTAGTAAGGTAAATATTGTTCCATGCGCAGCTTCCGATAAGTGATAAGAATCTTTTCACAACGGTGGTGCCTTCGAAACGTGCAATGTTGGTTCTTCATCAGCTTCCATCAACTGTTTACCTTCGGTGTGGAGCTCGTCTTACTACCTAATTCTAAGTTAAATCGTACTAAAACTCACGAAGTTCTCACAAGACTCAATCGCATTTTCCTTAAAACCACATGAAAGTAGGGTAACCTACCCAGTCTCCGTAGATCTGTCGATTTCTCATTACTATAGAATCTGAGAACTCAATATACCTATAATGTTGTGATATTCGCCTCACACTTTCTCAGCAATCCTATCTTACCATCTCCTTATTGGATCTGCTAACCCTAATTCGTACTCAACTCAATTTATCCTGAATATGCCTAGGATCTTTCCTATCTTGTACGGCCTATCATTCCTATCTTACTCTCATCTATTCTTATTTCAGTGACCAATAACCTGTAGCTCTGATGCCAACTGTAACAATCCCCAAATCCGGGGTCAAGATTTGGTGTTACTAAACAATCCTTACATAGAATAAAGAAAGAAATAAATAATTAAATAACCCCTTGAATCCGGATCGTTTACAGGTTATAGTATGAAACAAGAATCTAATCTTCTACAACTTACAACAACTAATATACAATTGTAAATACCTCTGAACTAATGCTCAAATCATATTCTTCTAACTTCTTCAACCTCTCGCAGCGGAGATTTCTCGATCTTCTGCTGTCTATCTAAGCTATTCATTTGTATCCTTATCTGTTTCTGGCAGAAATAAGAATTACAAAGCAAGAGTGAGCCAAAAATGCCCAGCAAGTATATAATTTGAGTCTTAAACATTAATTTCTCTGAAATATTTTGAAGAGCGAAACACGAAATCATTTAAAGGATATACTTTATCAGCTTAAAATCAATTTGATTTGTATTGCTATAAATCACAAAGGACATAATGACATTTTTGTCAGAGCTTTTAGAGATCGCGTGTTTTCAAAATAGCTTCTGGTATCATCTCATAATTGAGCAATGGATGCACTAACTATTCATAAAGCGACGTTCAAGAAATTCCTAACTATTCAGTATCCATCATTATCGACTAAGTTTCCATAGACTTAGCCTGCTAAACCAGCCTGATAAGGACGGGTTGAATAATTAAGAAGATCTCAATTCATTCGAGATCCTAACTATCACTGACCAACTAATGCTGCAGCAACAATCTGAACCTCGAATATATTTAGAAACATTGTAATTTCCCGAAACTGAGGGCTAAGAAAGAATAACTTTAACCCATAATCCCCTTTTATTTCAAGAGGGAATGCCATTAATGGCGAACAACAATAAATTGGACTGAACACTAGAAACCAACATATGCACTATAACCTGCTGATCAGTCAGAATATAGTGCGGATCTATACCCAACTGCATAGACCCAACCAACATTAGGAGTACTCAGGCAACTATGGCCTAAAGGGTCCGGTCCATCTCCGGCCCATAGGATCCAGCTCATCACTGGTCCTCATAATAATCGTCCAGCCCGTAGAGTATTTTGATATCAAATCATTCTGATTTCAACACATCCCAAATTAGGGTTCGCAAATAACCCGAACGAATGGGTATTTGCTCAAAAGAGCAATTTAATTATAGGAACAAGAATTAAAAGAACTGGCATAATAAGAGTAATTGCAGTGAAATATAAAACAGTTAACTATTCTGAACTTAGAATATGAGCGAATAAATATTTGCAGTATTTAAGGAGAAAGGTTAGGAATACTTGCAGTATTTAAAAGAAAGTTCGGGAATACTTGCATAAACAGAATTATTTAATTTAGCGATATGTTTATCGATTCTAAACTGAGAATAGGGAAAGCAATACTTGCATGATAAAATTTAAAATAAATATCACTTGAACAATAAGTGATGATAGAGATACTTGCCTCAATAAGCTTTAACCGTTATTACTGGTTGACTTTGGTTCGACTTTGATCGTTCGGCTTTATCGTCAAACTACTATCCTATTCTGGATACGATCCCAACATTCAGACCCTTTTGTTGGAACTTCATTGATCTTGACGTCTAATCACTAGATCGTTCCTAGTCCGAGGTCAAATCTCGGGTCTTCCGTCTAAAACCTACATGGTTGAAATACTCTAATTCAGATAACCGCTTAAGCTTAACATCAAATCGTTACTTTATTCTACCCATACGATTTCATAACCGAATTCATATTTATATGTATTATCGAAATACACATAGCAATTATGGTTCACATTTTCGAAAATCGGTTCGGTATTTAATTTCGGAAAATACGTATATTTGTCATTTTGAAATATAGGGTAATCGATTATTCACAAAATATCTTGTCACGTCACGCAAATTGGTTTCATAAAGTTCAATTATATCCTTGTTCGACGTTAGCGACAATTACAGGTTACGTTCCCGTATTTTCGGAATTTATTTTCCCGAAAATCGGGCAGCGTTTCCTTTATTTATCGGCCTACCCGTCGAAATCAAATCGACGTCAAATCAAAACAACAGCCACAACATAATTCAATTATTAACTATTTTTATTCGTATTTTTATTCATATTTTTCATTTCGCAATTTATTTTATCAACTATTTTTATTTGATTATAATTTAGGACTCAGATAAAAATCATCATCGCCCACCGTCGGCTCGCCGAGGCTCATCGCCGACGGCGGTAAAATTTTGCGGGTACCAGATAAATTCTCGGGTTTCCAACGCAAAACTTCACCGATTAATTTTAATAATTTCCCGCACAAATGAATTTATTTCACGAAATTTTCTCAAATAATTTATTCGACCCATTTAGTTTCCTGCAGAAAAATAAATTAAAATTAAAGATTATAACAATCCAATAGCAAGGCCCAACTCAACAGGCCCAACTACAACAGAACCAACCCAACAAGGAGCCCAACAGAAACCACATAGGAACAGCAGCCAACAACCACGGCCACGCGCCGCTGCACACCGACACACGCACACCACGCACACACTTCACGCACACATATAACACACACAATTACACATATACACGATTGTATATATATATACACATACAATTAAACCACCAAGCCAACCGAAGTCCAGCGGCAGCTTACCGGAATAAACGAAGCAGAGGCGGCCGGGAACAAGCCGGTGAATCGCCGGAAAAAGAAGAGAATGGTGGTGAAAGAAGAAGGGACCAGAAGATTAAAGAAATAAAGAGAGAGATATCGAGAGGAAGATCGAGATAGAGAGAAGAGATCGAGAGAGACAAGAGAGGAAAGAGAGAGTCACGACTGAAATGGGGGTAGGAAAACAGGGGTTAGGGATTGAGGATAATATCAATCGCGTTTATCTGATTATCTGTCCCGAGAAAATCCGAATTTGCATCGAATTTATAAATTCATCGAATAATTACGGGTAATAATATAAACCCGACAATTCACAAGAATCACCTTAAAATTTTCGAAATAATTTAAAACTAATAATATACAATTCTCGAAATTTTTAAATCATTTTTAGAATGCGCTTCAAACCCTTATTTCGCAATTTAACGAACAAATGTGCGGGTAAATAAAGTCCAGAAAATTTCCGAAACAATTCTAAAATTCTCGAAATATTTAAAAGTTAATAAAATAAAATAATTAAATATTGATTTTACAATTAAATGGAGTTAGGAAATCATTTTAAAATTAAATAAAATTCATACAACTCGATAATTAATTATGACATTAATCTTCGCGTCCAACAAATCACAAACAATTAATACTACACATCACATAGCTGACCGAATCATCACACATTGGATTTATTTAATAATTTGATAATTACATTTACCTTTTGGATCTGAAAATAGGTTACTAAATCGCTAAGTAACTGAAAAGACGATACGATTTTAATATCAAAATTGGACAATTATCAAAACAGAGCTTCCTATAAAATACTTTATACGAAATTAAAGTGATAATGTCTCGCCTTTTGAGAATATAAATTCTTATCGATATATGAAATGATTTGCGTATCGAAAATTTCATACCGGTACTCCTACAGGTCAAATCGTAACCCGGATCGAAAAAGTCAAAACACGGAAAATGTCCGGAATTACCAGATTAGGTTAGGAAGGAGTTTTCGGAAGAGTTTCGGGTTATAAAAACGTAAAAACGGTTGAAGTCGGCTGATTCCCGGCTTTATAAAATAATTTTGTAATTATTCAGAAAATAATTAATAATTTCATAAATTATTATAAAATCATCTAACATTCCAAAAATTACCAGAAAAATACCTTAATTATCTATATTTTATTTTGGACATATTAAAATTAACATACTCACATTTTATTACATACAAACATCCAAATATTATTATCAAACACCAGATAATTCACCAAAAATTCATATAATATTCACATAATAAATAATTATACGATATTTCCCAGATATTACAATAACTGCATATAAAGTCTATGTGACTGAACAAAAGAAAATTATGGAGAGCACATATGTTACTTTTGATGATGACAAGTGCGCAGGCTTGGAATGCCTTGATGAAAATAAAGCTGAATCCCTAAAGTTTGAAAACCTCAACATTGATAGTGATTATGATGATGAAGCTGAAGTCAATGCAAATCACAGAACAAATGAAGAATCAATTGAACAAGTGAAACATGGGAATGGAAGCTCATCACATGAACCTGAATTTAATAGCACAAACTCAAGGGGAGAAAGAGAGGAAGGTTCTGCAAGTCATGCCAATGGTGAAGAAAACACATAAAACTCTAGTCAACAAACTCACACCAGAAAGTGGGATAGAAGTCAGACTAGAGAAGCAATAATTGGTGATCCAATTTCTGGAGTGAGGACTAGAAGTGCAACTGTAAATGAATGTCTACATGCATGTTTTCCTTCATAAATTGAGCCAAAGAAAACTGAAGAAGCTCTACTTGATCTTGATTGGATATTTGTTGTGCAAGAAGAACTAAATCAGTTTGAAAGAAATAAAGTATGGAAGTTGGTTCCTACACCAAAGAACATAAGTATAATTGGAACAAAGTGGGTGTACAGGAACAAGATGGATGAAAATGGAATTGTCACTAGGAACAAGGCAAGGTTGGTTGAAAAAGGCTACTCACAAGAGGAAGGAATTGACTATGATGAAACTTTTCCTCCAGTTGGAAGACTTGAAGCAATAAGGATTTTTCTTGCATTTGCTGCTCATTCAAATATCAAAGCATATCAAATGGATGTCAAAAGTGCCTTCCTAAATGGTGAGTTGGAAGAAGAAGTTTATGTGCAATAACCACCTGGCATTGAAGATCCATAATTTCCAAACTTTGTATACAAGTTGCTCAAGGCTCACTATGATCTAAAACAAGTACCTAGAGCCCGGTATGACACACTGTCAGATTTTTTACTTAAACATGGATTCACTAGAGGGACTATAGACAAGACACTCTTCTACAAGCTACATGATAGTGATATGATCCTAGTTCAGATTTATGTGGATGATATCATTTTTGGTTCTACTAATGAAAAGCTTTGTCAAAGGTTCTCTAAACTTATGCAGAGTAAATATGAAATGAGTATGATGGGGGAACTAAGTCATTTTCTTGGACTTCAAGTCAGTCAAAGAAGTGATGAAATCTTCATCAGCCAAACTAAGTATGTCAAAGATTTATTAAAAAATTTGGTATGGTTGATTGTTCACCGGCATCTACACCTATGTCTACAGCTACAAAGTTGGATGAAGATAAAAAGGGAAAGAGTGTAGACATTTCAGGCTATAGAAGATTGATTGGATCATTGCTTTACTTAACTGCAAGTAGACCAGACATCATATTTGCAACATGTCTGTGTGCAAGATTTCAAGCCAATCCAAAAGAATCACATTTGATGGCTGTGAAGAAGATTTTTAGATACTCGAAAGTGACTCCAAACTTGGGATTATGGTATGTTAAGGAAACTGATTTTGAAGCTGTTGGTTACATAGATGCAGATTTTGCTGGATGCAGGGTTGACAGGAAGAGTACTAGTGGAAACTGTCAGTTTCTTGGACAAAGACTTGTATCCTGCTTTAGCAAGAAACAATAATATGTGTCAACTTCCACAATTGAGGCTGAATACATAGTTTCTGGAAGTTGTTATGCTCAAGTGCTTTGGATTAGAAATCAGCTAATGGACTATGGCCTAGTGTTAAACAAAATTCCAACTATGTGTGACAATACTAGTGCTATATTTATTATGGCTAATCCAGTTAATCACTCTAGAACAAAGCACATTGATATAATGTACCATTTAATTAGAGACCATGTTGCAAATGGTACCATTGAGCCCATTTTTGTTCCAACAGAAAAACAATTAGCTAACATTTTTACTAAACCTTTGGATGAAGCAACTTTCACTAGACTTGTAGACGAAATTGGAATGTTAAATTCTTCATTCTAAGGCAAGAACTCAGCTAATGTGTTACAGCAAATTAATTTATCGAAATTAATTTGATTTAATTGGAAATTAACTGAAATATGAATTATAAATATTTCAGAAATCTCTGCATATTTATTTTTCAAAAATAAAAATTTAGCTTGGAATTTTTCAATTCTAAGAAAACTGTCAAAATATTGATTTACATTTTCAATATGTAAAATAAACACAAGGCAGAATCAAAATGATCAAGAGAATATAGAGAACTGAGTTCTCAATAAGTCTAATTGACTTATCGACAAGTCATTTTAAGACTTCTCGAGTGAGTTCTCGATAAGTCAATTTTCTGAGTTCTCGAAGGACTTCTCGATAAGCTTTATTATGACTTATTGATAAGTCATTGTAGAGTTCTCTATAAGTGTTAATTCACAGAGTTCTCTACAAGTACATTTATAGTTATAAATAACTGAGAACTGAAATAATTTTTATTTCAATAAATTACTTTGGTAAATTACTCTTGATAATTTATTCTAAATATATTTGAATTTATTCAAATAGAAATTAGAAATAATTCAATCCATTTTGTGACAAACTGGGTATTTATTTGACATCTCAACAAGTCAATTTTAGTTCTCTAAAAGAGTAAATTAAAATGACTTCTCGATATGTATTTCTTTTTCAAAATGACTTCTCGATAAGTATACTCCAAACGCCTATTTTTGAGTCCTCAATAAGTCATTTTCTTTTACTATAATACTCAGACATCTCGACAAACATATACTTATGCCTTCGAGAACTCTAAGTGACCTAGCTTTTTCAATTCCAAACTGATTTCTGTCTCGTTTCAAATTTGTTAGATATATTTAAGATGTCATGTCTAATATGATTTGTGTTTAATTTTCAGAACTTAACAACAGGACATATCAGGACTTACTGAAATCAGGACTTACTGGAAGTCAGAATTTAATATCAGAACTTAAGATAAATATCAGAACTCAAGTGCGGGAAGACTTTCAGATAAGGAATGAAGCTGATTTACAGGAAAGATGATCTGGACTAAAATAAAAGAAGATATGCATGGAAAGAGTTAGAGGACTAGAAGACTTGTATAAGATATCTGATTGATATATTTTAGGAGACATAATTATATTCCATATCAATTAGAAGTTATCTTGTAACTGTGTACTATATAAACACAGACTTGGGTTTACACTATAAGTGTTATCATTATCGAGAAGATTATACATTGTAACCTAGCAGCTCTTAGTGATATTTGTTCATCACTGAGAGAGAACAGTTTCATTGTAACAGACTTTATATATTTTGTATATATCTGTTTAGTGTTACTTGTGTTCAAAATCGATTTGATTGTATAAACACTGTATTTAACCCCCTTCTACAGTGCTGTGTGAACTAACAAGTAGTATGAGAGCAATTCTGTTAGCACACATAGTGTAAAGATCCAAACAATCAATCATGTCTGAAGAAGCACAAACTCCAGCCAAGCCCACCAAAACTCAAGAAACTCAAAACACTCAGATCCATAGTAGATATGAGACTATCAGGGTTCCCATTCTGAGACCATCTGATTATCCCATATGAAAAGTGAAGATGGCTATGTTCCTGGAAGCCACAGATCTAGAATACCTTGAAAGAATTAATGAAGGACCACATAAGCCTACCAAGCTCTCAGTTGAAGTTGCTAATCAACCTGCAAAGGTGATTCCAAAGGAGAAAAGTGAATACACAACTGAAGACATCCAATCTATTACCAAGGATGCAAAGGTAAGGCACTTGCCGCATAATGCAATTGATAATGTGATGTCAAACAGGGTAACTGGATGCAAGAATACAAAGGAGATATGAGATGCTTTGGAAACAAGATGCCAGGGAACTGATGCAATCAAGAAGAACATGAGGACAATACTCACACAAGAGTATGTACACTTTGACTCAAAATCTGATAAGTCATTAACTAATCTATATAACAGGTCTATCAAACTTTTGAATGATCTGTCACTGGTGGACAAGGAATATGATCTTGAAGATTTAAATCTAAAATTCCTTTAAGCTCTTCATGAAAATTGGGATTTAAAGTCTACAACCATAAGAGACAATTATGACCTTTCTGAAACTACTCTTGATGAAATCTGTGGTATGCTCAAGACTCATGAACTTGAGATGGATCAAAGGAGTAAGAGACATGGGAGAAAGTCAAGGACAGTTGCTCTTAAAGCTGAGGGGGAATCCCCTAAAGTGGTTGTCTCAAAGAAAGGCAAAGGAAAGGCTCTCATCATAATGTCTGATTCAGAATCATCAAGTTCTGATGATGATGATGATTCAGAAACTGAAAGTTTATCTGAAGTGGATGTTGATGTAGAGATGATGTAGCTGTGTGCTCTTATGGTGAAGGGTATCACAAAGATTGCCTACAGGAAATTTAGAAAAGGCAAGAAGTTTTCCAGGAAAGGTGTAAGTTCTGATAAGAAGGGTTTCAGTAAGTCTGAAGGCAAAGGAGGAAAGTATGACAAAGGAGATTACTCAAATGTCAAATGCTACAATTATGGTGAGAAAGGCGAGATATCTCCTGACTGCAAGAAAGGAAAAGGTGACAAAGGCAAGGCACTTGTCACAAAGAAGAAAAGCTGGACAGACACTTCAGATTCTGAAGATGAGGTGAACTATGCCTTGATGGCAATTGCTAATAGCAGTTCTGATGCTGCTGAATTAGGGGCAACAAGAACATCCTAGTTCTGGACAGTGGATGTTCAGGACATATGACTGGAAATAAAGCCCTGCTATCAGACTTTGTGGAGAAAGCTAGCCCAGGAGTTTCTTATGGAGATGGCAACATGGGAAAAACTCTGGGATATGGTAATATCAATCTTAAGAATGTCATCATTGAATCAGTAGCTCTTGTCTCAGGACTTAAACACAATCTGCTAAGTGTGAGTCAAATCTGTGACAGAGGTTATAATGTGGATTTCTTTGAAGAACACTGTGAAGTTGTAAGCAATTCTACAGACAAAGTTGTTCTCAAAAGGTACAGGCATGGTAACATATATGAAGCCAGCCTTTCAACAAATCCTGATGGTTCTGCAATCTGTCTGTTAAGCAAAACATCAATTGAAGAAAGCTGTGTTAGTCCCTTAACAATGTAACAAGAATTACAGAAGGGGGTTGAATGGAATTCTTGAAACTTTTTCTTGAATAAAGAAAATGTTCTAACTCAAATATATATATAAGTGTGAATTGATTAGCAGAATACGGAATAGTTACTTGAAATGAATCAAAACACAAGTAATTAAAAACAAAAGTCTTTAAAAACTTTCTGGTGGATTTGAATGATCCCACCAGAGATATATAATATATATCGAGAGAACTCTGTGTGCAAAAAGCTCACAGCTGCTTACAAAATGATAACAACTAAGAACGAGAGAAATGCTAAGAATACAGCTTACAAATGTTTCTCTCTTATTTGCTGCTTCTTGGTTTATATATCACCAAGATTACAAAGTAATAAGACAGGATAATAAAACAAAAACTATCAAGTCTAATACAATGCTACTTCATTACTCTTATTCCAGCATCTTTGAATATCTTCATAATAGCATGGAAATGGCAATGCTTCTTTGTTCTCGAAAACCCAGTTGAATAGGCTACCACATTCCATTTGCATACACTCGATGCATATGACTATGTTGTCACTGTCAACATATATTGGAATTCTTTATCCGTTGGGTTTATGATCATCCGTCGAGTTAATGATCATCCGTCGAATTGTTGATCATCCATCGAATCCATTGTTGTTCATCCGTTGGGTAGCGATCAGGCACTTGACTCTATTTCATTTATGCAGAATTACAAGACATCATCTATGTACAATTAATCAACCTATTCCGCATATCTAGTTATAGTCAACATGACTTAAGTACTACTACAGATTCTAAACAATATGTATGCAGAAATGTGCTACAGACTAATTGTTACATAAGCTACTCACTCGATGGATAATAAGTCATTATCCGTCGGGACTAAAATGAGTTATCCGTCGGGACTATTATCCTTTTCCGTCGAGTGCTACATTTTCACTAAGTAAAATCTACCAAGGTGTTTTGTTCATGCAATCATCAAGTACACAATATATACACAATAAGCTGGGATTGGCACAAGAAACTCTCTCATTTAAATTTCAACAATATAAATGAGCTTGTAAAGAAAGATCTTGTGAAAGGACTGCCAAAATCGGTATTTGCTCCTGATGGCCTTTGTGATTCATGTCAAAAGGCTAAACAAAGAAAATCTTCATTCAAGAGCAAAACTGAATCTTCAATTCTTGAGCCTTATCACTTACTCCATGTTGATCTATTTGGTCCAGTCAATGTCATGTCTATTACAAAGAAGAAATATTTTATGGTTAAAGTGGATGAGTTCACAAGATACACTTGGGTGTATTTCTTGCACAAGAAGAGTAAAACTGCATCTACTTTAATTGATCATATCAGACAGCTGGATAAATTGGTCAAAGACTCTATGAAAATTATAAGAAGTGATCATGGCACTGAGTTCAAGAATTCAATCATGGAAGAGTTCTGCAAAGAGTATGGAATAAAGTAGGAATTTTCTGAACCTGGAACTCCACAGGAAAATAGAGTTGTAGAAAGAAAGAACTGAACTCTTATTGAAGCTGCAAGAACTATGCTTGATGAAGCAAAGCTACCAACCTATTTTTAGGCTGAAGCTGTGCAGACTGCTTGTTTTACACAGAATGCTACACTGATTAACAAACATGGAAAAACACCATATGAGATGGTGAAGAAAAAGAAGCCAAATCTGAAATACTTTCATGTATTTGGTTGCCAGTGTTTTGTTCTTAAGCCTCATCTTGAACAGCTGTCAAAATTTGATCTAAAAGCTGATGTAGGAATTTTTATTGGATATCTAATTTCCATAAAAGCCTTCAGAGTCTATAATTGAAGAACAAGGGTTGTCACATAATCTATCCATGTATCTTTTGATGATAAAAGAATTACTGGACTTGAAGATTTCAATGATCATGATCAGCTGAGATTTGAAAATGAAGATTTAAATTCTGATTCTGTAAGTTATGATGAGCTAAATCCTGATGCTGCAAGTTCTGATGGGTTAAACTCCGATGTCATTGAAACTGTGGTAACCACTCCAAAGGAAAGTGCACCTGTGCAGGGGGACCAAGCTGAAGATCCTACCACAACTCAAGACTCTCAAGAAGCATCATAACCTATAACTGGCTCTTCAAGTTCTGATTCATCATGTTCTGATTAGTCAAATTCTGATAATTCTGGAAACTCTGATTCTTCAATTCCTAAGTATCCAACTCAAATTCTGAAGTCTCAGAGAGCATAACTACAGGGAGAGCATCAGAAAATGCTGATGGAGACAACATGGATCATGAGGGAGGATCCAGTTCTAGAGATCAACTTCCATTTGCAAGGAAGTGGACTAGAGCACACACACCTGACTTAATCATTGGAGATCATGATGCAGGTGTCAGAATTAGAACTGTAACTTCAAATGAATGTCTCTATCATTCTTTTCTATCTCAGACTGAACCAAAGAAAGTGGAAGAAGCTCTTCAAGATGCTGATTGGGTGCAAGCAATGCATGAAGAATTAAATGAATTTGAAAGAAATAAAGTATGGACCCTAGTGCTAAGACCAAAGAACAGATCAATTGTTGGCACACAATGGGTGTTCAAAAATAAAACTGACAGTGATGGCATAATTACAAGAAACAAAGGAAGGATGGTTACAAAAGGATATTCCCAACATGAGGGAATTGATTATGATAAAATATTTGCACCAGTTGCTAGATTGGAAGCCATAAGGATCTTTTTGGCTTATGTTGCTCACAAGAAGTTTAGAGTCTTTTAAATGGATGTGAAAAGTGCTTTTCTCAATGGAGAATTGGAAGAAGAGGTATATATTGAACAACCTCCAGGATTTATAGATTCAAAATTTCTTAATCATGTCTACAGGCTTGACAAAGCACTCTATGGCCTTAAGCAAGCTCCAAGAGCATGGTATGAGACCTTAGCTCAATTCCTTCTGAAAAGTGGATTTCACAGAGGAACAATTGATAAAACACTGTTCTACCTCAACCATGGAAATGACTTACTTTTGGTATAGATATATGTTGATGATATCATATTTGGTTCTACAAATGCTAAACTCTGTGAAAGGTTTGCAAGGCTAATGCAATCAAGATATCAAATGAGTATGATGGGAGAACTTAGCTATTTTATGGGACTTTAAGTCAAGAAAAATGAAGAAGGTACTTTTATCTGTCAATCTAAGTACACCATAAATTTACTCAAGAAATTTGGAATGCAAGATTGCTCAACTGCATCCACTCCCATGGCCACTGCAACCAAGTTATATAAAGATACTGGTTCATCAGTAGATATAACTAACTATATCATGTATGCTACCTGTCTTTGTGCAAGATTTCAGGCTGATCCAAGAGAACCTCATTCCATAGCTGTGAAAAGAATTGAGGTATAGCTGATCTAGGATTGTGGTATCCTAGGGAATCAGACTTTAAGCTAATAGGTTACTCAGATGCAGATTTTACAGAATGCAAAATAGACAGGAAAAGCACAAGTGGAAGCTGCCAATTTTCTGGAGGCAGATTAGTTTCTTGGTTTAGAAAGAAACAGAAATCAATTTCCACATCAACTGCTAAGCAGAATATATTGCTGCATGAAGCTGTTATGCACGGATTCTTTGGATGAAGAATCAGTTACTGGATTATGGGTTAGAATTTTCTAAAATACCTATTTACTGTGATAATCAAAGTGTTATTGCTATGATAGGTAATCCAGTTCAACACTCAATGACAAAGCACATCAGCATTAGGTACCATTTCATAAAGGAACATGTAATGGAAGGTACAGTGGAATTGTATTTTGTTCCAACAGATCAACAACTAGCAGATATCTTCACAAAACAACTATGTGAAGCTACATTTACAAGATTGGTAAATGAACTTGGAATGGTTTCAGGTTCTTTCTCAAAATCTGCTTAGTTTTTGTTCTCATGCATCAGACTTTATGATCAATATTTACATATTGTATTATCTTTATGAAATTTGTGCTTAATCTGTGATATAATTAAATACCGATTGTTCTCTGATGTGACTATATAAACTCTGATGGTGATTTGAATGTTCTGTGACTATTCAACCCAATGAGGATTACTGTGCTAGATGCTGACCTATTAGTCTTTAACATACTAGAAATACCATGTTTGAATTAGTTTTTTATGTGGAAATTCATTAACACAAGAAAATTCTGATATTAAATTTAGTCAAATTTACTTTGTTTATATTATTACTAAGTCACAAACTAGATTCTTGCTTCTTATCTGTCAAATTCTGATGTCAGTAAATCTTAAGGATGAACTAAGTGCTGATAAGCCTCACTTATCAAGAGAAAAGAAAATTAAAGTCAGGTACTCCTTTGAGATCTAGAGTAAATATGTGAGAGGGAAGACCCAAGTGCGTTGCTGGTGTTAAGTTATATGCATTAGAAAAGTAAATAATTTTTTCTTGGTGACTTTTCACATTCTCTGATTATTGGAGAAATACTCTGATAATAGCATAAATAATGATAGCAGTTGTGACTCATTTACACTGACGAGCACAAACAGCTGAGGTGGACTCATGCATAAATTTATTATATAGTAGACTTCAAAATTAATGACATACTTTAAGCATTTTTCGTAGTTATGCCTTATTTCTAAGATGTACTGAAGTTTATCAGACTTTAATCATTATTTGATATTTTGCTAAATGCACACACTTTCACTCAATATGAATGATGAAAATTAATGTGGTAATTAAGTTGTTTTTGATAAATAGTTAAGTGTCATTGGCATAAATTCTGAGGACAAGTTCTGATGGAAGTTCTGATGATTAAAGTTTGAAGAAAACAAGTCAGTATTTGTATGAAGAATCACATAAACAAACATTCACTCTTTGAGTTGAGAAGCCATATTCTGATGACCATTAAGTTCTGATAAAAGTAAAGTTCCGATGTAAATCATGATGGAAACTCTGATGCTTGCGTGGCATTATTTATTTACTTGACTTATTTATGGTAAATACTGAAATGGTCATATTTTATCAGAATATATTTAAGTGAGATAAAAACAGTCATAATCAATTGGGTTAGTGGTAAACGTGTTTGTCTTGAAAAACTGCATGTGCATAGTAATTATTACTTATTTCATGTTCCCACTAACTCCTGCTTTAACTATTGACTGTTCACATGTTTCCAGGTGTAAACTGTCTGCCATACTTCACATGGGTTGTATAAATAAGAAAGTTAAAAGATTTTACAATCTTTTACCTACTTCTCTCATTCTCTTATCTCTCTTATTTTCTCTTACCTACTAATATTCTCTGAAGTTCTTTTTCGTACAGGCATTTTATCAAACACTCTTTTTCTCACTTGATTCTTAACAGAATTGGCACCAAGAGATTTGATTTTCAATGGAGCTAAGTTTGTTCCTAACAACTACTTAGCTATTCTCAGCAAGGATGAAACCCCATCAGATCTTCATTTCATTCAGGACTTCCTTGCTCATAGTGAGATTGGGTATGCACTGACCCAACCTCAATCAATCTCAGGAACTCAAGTGCTGGAATGTCCAACCATCCCAACCTCCATCAGAACCTCCAACCACTTCTCAACCACAACCACAACCTACCATCAGAATATACTTCAAACCAACACAATCATCTCAACCTCAACCATCAGCACATACCATCAGACCTTCATCTTCCAGGCCAAAAAGGGCAAAGTCTATTCCTAAATCTCCAGTAAAGAGAAGAAGGATGCTTCTCAGGGATGAGTCTGATGATGAATTTGAAGCACATGTTTGTGCATCAGAACCTGTGACAAATGAAGCTGAGAATGTTAATTCTCAGAAAGAAACTGCAGCTCAAGGTTCTGATACCTTAAAGAGAAATAGAACTGTAAGTTTTGATGCTGCCAAATTAACTCCTTCACTGGCTAGGAGATTGACGAGAATGAGGGCAGAGAGGTATAATGCTAAGCCTCCATCTGAGTATACAACTGAAGCTGAGAAAAGGGATTAGGAATCTCTGATCTCAGAAGAGCCAATTATGATAATTGAAGCCCTACCTCCACCAAAAGACACAGTGATCTCACCTCATGTCTCTCCAAGTAAAGCTACAAATAATGCTGAAGAACAAGCCATAAATTCTGAAATAGATATTCACAATATGAATATTCCTAATGTTCTTTATCTGAAAGCTCCAACAGCAGCTCAGCCATCTACTGAAAATTCTTCAATCCTAAATGATGATGCTGAGATACCATCTTCACCAATTCTGAATCAAGAACCTGAAGATCAGAATTTAAATGAAGTTGAATCAGAAACTCCAATAGCCTCACACACTATTGTGTGATCAGAGGATAATGAGTGTTCTTCTAGCTCTGGAGATAGTGTGTTAGTACATACACCAGCTCCTGTACTTGGAAAGGATGTACTGATTAAAAAATTTACTAAAGAGGATGCTCTTGTACCTTGGGATGAAACTCATAGAGGAGTAGAGTGGACCAAGAAGTGGAATGGTTCTGATTTCATTCCAAGCTCTAAACTTCTGAAACCCTAGCAAGGGTAGAGGTCAAGTTCAAGTTAAAGGGAAAAGCAGCAAAGTAAAGCTAAATTTTGATGCTAGCAAATCTTCTATACAAAAGAAGACAAGTTCTGAAGCTGCTCAAACTCAAAATCTGATAGCAAGTTCTGATACTCAAAATCAGATATCAAGTTCTGATGTTTTGATCCAAGCTGAAATTCAAGACTCTCAGAAGTTCTTGCAAACTTTGAAGCTAAAGGGAAAACAGACTACTGTCTACTACAAAGATCCTAAAATTCAGACACTAGATGAAGAGATTGCTAGAAGATTATTTCTGAAGCATAATCCTGGAATGGATTTGGAAAATCTCAAGGAGGAAGAAGGTAGATTTAAAGCTGAAAAGACAAATCTAAAGCCAAAAGCTTCAGTTGCAAAGAAACCTCCAAGGCCTAAGGAGAAAGGCATTATGATAAAAGAAAAATAAAGTACTGAGGCATAAAATTCCAAAACAAGATCAAATATTGAGATTGATCCTAAAGATAAAGGGAAAGGAAAAGTTGATGAACCAATAAAGCCACAGGAAATGAAAATTCCTCAAATCCTGATGAAACATGTTTATAAAATGGTTCAAGTTACTGATGATACTCTTGCTGAAGATGAAGATGTTCAAACTCTGAAAAGAAGGAAGATTTCTGAAGAATTCAAGACAACCTCTGACAAAGCTCAACATACCTTTGCCCTCACTACCTGAAGATGTAAGGTCAGAATTACCAACTCCCCTACTCATGTCTGTCACCAAGACTAAGGGGGAGATTAAAGCTAGGATTCAACAATCCAAGGATGCTAATAAATCTAAATCTAAAGAGCCTATCACATCAATCCAACTTGGTCAAAGTTCTTCACAAACTCAATAATTTGAAGATGTGGGAAAAGAAAGACTCATCAAGGCTGCAGAAGGACCAAATCAAGATCAAGAATTCAGTGAACTTCTTGCAGTCCTTAGGATGTCTCTTCAAAATAACATTATCACATAAAAAAGAGCATTGGCCAAGACTATCAACTCTGTTGTGCATATGTTGTGCACTTGATGATTACATAAACAAAACACCTAAGTAGATTTTACTTAGTGAAATAATGTAGCACTCGACGGATAAGAATTATAGTCCCGACGGATAACTCACTATAGTCCCGACGGATGATGACTTATTATCCATCGAGTGAGTAACTTATGTAATAATGAGTCTGTAGCACATTTCGGCATACAACTTTGTATAGATTCTGTAGTAGCTTATAAGTCATGTTGACTTTAACTAGATATGCAGAATAGGTTGATTAATTATACATAGATGATGTCTTGTAATTCTGCATAAATGAATTGAAGTCAAGTTCCAAAATAGCTACCGACGGATGATTAACAAAGCCATCGACGGATGATCAAATGGCTATCAACGGATGTTCAATATAGTAGTCGACGGATGATCAATGAAGCCATCAATGGATGATCATAAAATTGACGGATGATCATGTACTCAACGGATAAAGAATTCAAATATCAGTTGACAGTGACAACTGGTCACATGCGTCGAAGTGTATGCAAATGGAATCAAGAAGCCTATTAACTGGATAATAGAGAACAAAGTAGCAAAGCATTAAACCCGATAGTTTTTATAATGATTCTGTCTTTTGACTTTGTAATCTTGGTAATATATAAACCAAGAAGTAGCAAATAGAAATATAGATCTGAGATACAAAAAAAAGTGAGAAACACTTGTGAACAGAATTATTAGCATTTCTCTGTATTCTCAGTAGTTCATATTTGTAAGCAGCTGTGAGCATTCTTGCACACAGAGTTCTCTCGATATATATTATATATCTCTGGTGGAATCATTCAAATCCACCAGAAAGTTTTTAAAGACTCTTGTTTTTAATTACTTGTGTTTTGATTCACTTAAGTTTTTATTCCGCATTGTGCTAATCAATACACTTATATTTATATTCGAGTTTGAACATTTTATTTCAAGAAAAAGTTTCAAGAATTCCATTCAACCCCCCTTCTGTAATTCTTGTCATATTGTTAAGGGACTAACAATTGGTATCAGAGCAAGCTCTTAACTTATAAAGAGTTTAAAGATCAAAACAATTCAGCAAGATGAACAAGAAGGATGTTGGAGTCAAGATTTCTTTTCTAGATAAAGATAATTACCATCATTGGAAGGTAAAGATGCATCTTCATATGCTTTCTCAAGATGAGGCCTATGTGGACTGCATAGAAAGAGGCCCTCATGTTCCAATGAGAGCTGTAATAGGAAACGAGCCATCAGTCCCCAAGCCAAGGCATGAATGGTCTAATCCTGATATTGAACAAGTCAGGAAGGATAAAAAGGCCATGAACATCCTGTTTAATGGAGTTGATGTAGATATGTTTGACAACATTATCAACCGCAAAACTGCCAAAAAAGTTTGGGATACAATACAGATCATTTGTGATGGCACTGAGCAAGTTAGAGAAAATAAGATGCAGCTCTTGATTCAGCAATATGAGCATTTTCACAATGAAGAAAGTGAATATGTCACTGACATTTTTAGTAGGTTTCAAAAACTACTAAATAGAAGAACTTTGGAGCAGCCAAGCTAAATAGAAACATGGTGGATAAGTCAAAATTCAAATGTTTCAAATGTGGCTTGGCAGGGCATTTTGCCAGTGAGTGTAGGAAGTCAGATTCCAGTAAGAAAAGGCTTAAGTCTGTGTATTATAAGCAAAAATAATTTGATCTACTCAAACAAAAGGAAAGGGCTTTTATTACACAAAAAAAGGACTGGGCGTCAGATGGTCTGGATGAAGATGAAGATGTCAGCTATGTTAATCTAGCCCTAATGGCCAAGTCTGATGAGACAAAGACAAGTTCCTCAAGCAATCAGGTAATTACTACAAACCTTGCATATTTATCTCAAGCTGAGTGTAATGATGCCATTAATGACATGTCTACAGAGTTATATCATTTGCGTGTTACACTTAAGTCTCTTACTAAAGAAAATGCTAAAATCAAAGAAAACAATTTGTTTTTAAGTGAGAGGAATAATGTGCTTGAGTCTCAGTTTATTGATTTTGAGAAATTAAGAATTGAGTGTAAGATTGCTAAGGAGGAATTAACTGAGTCCTTAAAGAAGGAAAATTTTTTGAAGAAGCAGCTCGAGCATGAACAAGAGGTGATTAAAGCATGGAAAACATCCAGAGATGTCCATGCTCAATCACCAAAGTTCAAGGAATTGAGTCTTTCTGTGATGAAGCCTGGAAAAAGAACAAACAGAAAATAGAACCTAATTTGGTAGATGGACTGCTAACAGATGTAGACTCGATGGATGATGAGAATCATCCGTCGGATAATAAAAAGCGTTATCCGTCGAATGATGAAAATCCTCATCCGTCGGCTGTAAGCAAGCCCATCAGTAAAGCCAAACTAGTTAAGCTGAATGAGAAGTATGGGTCTGTTTCCAAGAACTTTGTTTCAGGAGAGTCAAGTCAAGTTAAGAAAGGGAAAAAGGCTAATATTGGTCACATGACTGTCAAACAGTTAAGTGACAGACTTGAAAAGATTGAGGTAAAAACAGAGACTAAAAGGAAAAATAATAGGAATGGAAAAGTAGGGATTAACAGACACAATAACTACACACCTGATAAATATGCTCCTAGAAAAATCTGTGTCAAGTGTGGCAGTGTAAATCATTTATCTATTAATTGCAAATCTGCCATACCTACTCCCATGTCTGTTCAGTCTCAATTTCCTAACATGAATGACATGCCTCCCATGCCTGTTAATGTTATATCTACACAGAACATGAATGCACAGTTTGCTAATATGCTATTTGCACCTAATCCTTATTATACTGCATATAGTATGCCATAAATGCCATTTAGCATGCCTTACTGGAATAACATATTTTCACCAAGCATGCCATTTCCTGTTAGTCATAATATGCATGATAACTCTGTTGCAATGAATGGTTTCAAAGGTCCAACTCAAATGACTAAGGATGAATCTGAAATTCCTAAGCCAAATGAGATAAAGCCTAAGAAATAGAAAAAGAAAGCTAACAAGGCAGGACCCAAGGAAACTTGGGTACCAAAATCAACTTGATTTGATTTTGATATGTGCATGGAAACAGAAAGAATCTGTGGTACTTGGATAGTGGTTGTTCAAGACACATGACTGGTGATTCTACCCTGCTCACACATTTTAAGGAGAGAGCTGGCCCAAGTATTACTTATGGAGATGACAACAAGGGTTATACTGTGGGATATGGCTTGATTTCAAAGGACAATGTCATCATTTAGGAGGTTGCCTTAGTGGATGGTCTCAAACACAATCTGTTGAGTATCAGCCAGCTTTGTGATAAAGGCGATTCAGTAACCTTCAATTCAAAAGCCTGTGTTGTGACAAATAAAAGAAGCAACAAAGTGGTTCTCACTGGTGTGAGAAAAGGAAATGTGTACCTAGCAGATTTCAACTCATCTAATGCAGAATCTGTAACTTGTCTTCTAAGTAAAGCAAGTCAGGATGAAAGTTGGCTATGGCACAAGAAACAATCCCATTTAAACTTCAAGACCATGAATGAGCTAGTAAAGAAAGAACTGGTTAGAGGCATTCCTCTAGTGGAGTATTCCAAGGATGGACTGTGTGATGCCTGCCAAAAAGGGAAGCAGATTAAAGCATCATTCAGGAAGAAACTTGATTCAACAATTGAAGAGCCCTTGCAACTGCTTCACATTGATCTGTTTGGACCAGTCAGTGTATTGTCCATCTCAAGGAAAAGATTTTTGCCTAGTAATTGTAGATGATTTCTCAAAGTTCTCTTGGAAATATTTCCTAAAGTCTAAAGATGAGGCTAGTGAAATCATCATCAATCACATAAGGAAAGTTAATAACCATCCTGATTTCAAAGTTATAAGAATCAGGAGTGATAATGGAACTGAGTTCAAGAATTCTGTCATGAGAGCATTTTGTGAGGAAAATGGGATCCTGCATGAGTTTTAGCAAGGACTCAATAACAGAATGGAGTAGTGGAAAAGAAGAACAGATCAATTATTGAAGCTGCAAGAACAATGCTTGAGGAATCTAAGTTACCAACATATTTATGGGCTGAAGCTGTAAATACTGCATGCTACACTCAGAATATTTCTCTAGTTAATCAAGCAAGATGCATGACTCGCTATCAATTTTTCAAGAACAAGAAGCCAACTCTAAATTTTCTTCATGTCTTTGGCTGTAAATGCTATATTCTGAGAAATCAAACTGATCAAAATGGGAAGTTTGATGCTAAAGCAGATGAAGGAATTTTTGTTGGATATGCTGTTGGTAAAGCATATAGAGTCTACAATCTAAGAACCAACATTGTTGTGGAATCAATACATGTTGTGGTTGATGATAAAAAGATTGAAGGACTGAAAGATGGAGATCACCATGAGAGCCTCAAATTTGACAATGTGGAGATGGTTAGTGATGACAGTGATGATGAAAGTGATCAAGAAACAGTGTCTACGGATAATGCAGATAAATCTACTACCAAAGGAGCACTAAACTCAACATCTTTCGAGTTCCATAATGCTTCATCCGTCGGAAGGCAATCTGCGTTATCCGTCGGGAGACAACCAGCTTCATCCGTCGGTACTCAAAACTCACCATCCGTTGGGTTATCAAAAGGAGTAGGAAGTCAAGATAGATCACCTATAGAAAGTTTCCCTTTCTCAAATCAAAGATCCACAAACTCAAGGGGAGTTTCTAACAATCAAAACTCAATCACACATCAAGACAACAATGAGGTTTCTTCATCTAGAGCTAATATACCTCAACAGAGGAAATGGATAAAAGATCAACCCTTTGAGCTTATCATTGGTTATGTTTCTTCTAGAGTTCAAACAAGAAGAGCAACTCAGGAAGAATATCTATACAACAGCTTTCTTTCCATGGAAGAACCAAAGAAGGTTGAAGATGATTTGTTGGATTTTGATTGGATTTTAGCTATGCAGGAGGAGCTAAACCAATTTGAAAGGAATAATGTATGGAAGCCGGTGCCCAAGCCTAAAGGAAAGAATCCAATAGACACTAAGCGGGTATTCAGAAACAAGATGGATGAAAATGGCATAGTAGTCAGGAACAAAGCTAGATTGTTTGCTAAGGGCTATTATCAGCAAGAAGGAATAGATTTTGATGAAACATTTGCTCCTGCTGCAAGACTTGAAGCCATCAGAATCTTCTTAGCCTATGCAGCCCACGCCAATTTCAAGGTCTATCAAATGGATGTCAAAAGTGCCTTTCTGAATGGAGATTTGGAGGAAGAAGTTTATGTCAGTCAACCTCCTGGTTTTGAAGATGTCTATTATCTTTTGAAGGCACTTTGTGGACTGAAGCAAGCACCGAGAGCCTGGTATGACACTTAATCAAAATTCCTTTTGGAGAATCACTTCACAAGAGGTACTGTAGATAAAACTTTATTTTTCAGAAATTTTAATGGCTCTAGTATACTTGTTCAAATTTATGTAGATGATATTATTTTTGGCTCTACAGATGAGAAACTTTGCAAAAAGTTTGCCAAATTGATGCAAAGTAAGTATGAAATGAGTATGATGCGAGAACTAACTTACTTTCTTGGTTTACAAGTTAAGCAAGTTAGTGATGGAATATTCATAAGTCAAACTAAATATATTTTTGATCTTTTAAAGAAGTTTGATCTAATGGATTGCACATCTGCAAAAACTCCCATGGCCACATCAACTAAGCTTGAATTAAACACTACCGAAAAGTCTGTGGATATTTCAAGTTATAGAGGCATGGTTAGCTCACTTTTGTACTTAACAACTAGTAGGCCAGATATAATGTTTGCTACATGTCTATGTGCTAGATTTCAGGCTGATCTTAGAGAATCTCACTTAATAGCTATTAAGAGAATTTTCAGATATCTCAAGGGAACACCAAACCTTGGCATTTGGTACACTAGAGATTCTGGTTTTGATCTAACTTGTTATTCAGATGCAGATTATGCAGGTTGTAAAATTGATAGAAAGAGTACAACAGGAACCTGTCAATTTCTAGGAAACAAACTTATGTCCTAGTTCAGTAAAAAGCAAAATTCAGTTTCTACTTCTACAGCTGGAGCTGAATATATTGCTCCTGGCAGTTGCTGTGCACAGATTTTATCGATGAAAAATCAATTGCTAGACTACGGTTTGCAAGTTGAGAGGATTCCTATTTTCTGTGATAACACAAGTGCAATTGCCATCACTGAAAATCTAGTACAACATTCAAGGACAAAGCACATAGATATGAAGTACCATTTCATAAGGGAACATGTAATGAATGGTACTGTGGAACTACATTTTGTTCCAAGTGAGAAGCAACTTACAGATATCTTTACCAAGCCACTGGATGAATCCACCTTTTCAAGGTTGGTAAATGAGTTAGGTATGCTTAATTATTCTTAAATCTATCTGAGTTACTTTGCAAGCTGAAAAGCAGCCAAAAATTTAATTGATTTTTCAGTCTTGGAAGAAATTTTGGCTAAGTCAAAATTTACATCTCGACGGATGACCCTTATCCATCGAGTTTGATCATCCGTCGATATACTATTTGCTAATAAAAATCAATTAATTTTCTGGAATATTTTATATCTCGACGGATAACAGTTTATCCTCATCCGTCGAATTGTCTTAATCTCAGCCGTTAATTCCCTGTACATTATCCATCGAGTATACTTACAGTTTGTAAGCATTACATGACGGATAATGGGTGGAATTTTACAGTTTATTTTTAAACGGCTATTTTAAGCAATTTCTATTGGTCACTTTATTTTACTTTATTATTTTTATCAGTTATTTTTGAGATAGTATAAAAGCTTATTTCATTTCAAGAGTCTTTTCTTTTATCATTCTCAATTCAACTGCTCTAATTTCATTCTCTCTCAAGCACTTACTCTCCTCCTCTTCAAGCTTTTATTCTCTAACAATGGCACTTGTTGTAAAGATTATGTCTCAGACTGGGTTCATTTATGAGAAGAACAATTTCACCGCATTAGTAAACAAGGGTATTCAGCAATCAGATGACTATCACAAGATGATGGACTTAGTGAAGAATTGCAAGCTCAATTATGCCATGCTGGAATCACCCACAATCTTCTGTGAATTTGTTGAAGAGATGTGGACCACTGCTACCTACAACTCTACAGATAAGACCATCACTCTAACCATTAAAGGTAAAGAATTCTGTATATATAGTGATGTGATAAAGGCATGTTTCAAAATTCCTGATAACAATGTGACTTCACCACACAATGACACTGATATTATCAATATGCTTAATTCCATGCACTATGCACTTCCTACTTCTAAACTGAGTGATATTAGGAGAATGGGTCTTAGGAAGGAGTGGAATTTCTTGTGTGATGTAGTTACAAAGGTTTTATCAAGAAAGATCAGTAATTTTGATTCAGTGAATATTTTCATGCTTAACATGCTATACATGCTAGTTACAAATAAATTTTATAATTTCAGTGACCTTGTCTTGTTTGAGTTAGGTTTTAAATTAGGAGAGTTAAATACAAGAGGTAAAAATGTGTATTATGCTAGATTTCTTATGTTATTAGCTAACCACCTCTGTGAAGAGATTATGCTTGAGAAACCTAACAACAAACTAGATTGTGGGGTTCAAGAGAAAAGGCTCATTACAGATCTGAACAGGGCCAACCATCACAAGGATGTGCCAATGTTCTACTTTCCTGTAATGCAAGCACCTCAGGTAAGTGAGGTAAGTTCATCCATCCCTACAACTATTCCAACCTTCATAATTTCTTTTAGTTCAGGAGTAGCTATGGCAACTGTGCCAATGACCAAACAGTTGCCTACCAAAGCTGCCAAACCTACTATTATCTTCAAATCCAAATCAAAGAAAACCCCCTCTGGTATCTCCCAAAAGATGACAGTTGAAAAATCTACTAAAGCCAAATAGGGGAGTGTGAAGGAGGGTAAGTTAGGTGAGGGAAGGGGTGAACATAAAAGAAACCCCAAGAATAAGGTTGGAGAGTTAAGTGAATCCCAGCCTAGCCACACTGCAGTTTCCCAACAAACTGCAGTGCTTAAAAAGGACAAAAGCTCATTTCTAGGTGCATCCTCCCAAAATGATGTAGCTATTGAACAAAGCTCTCAACCAAGAGCACAGGCCAAAAGGGTTAGGGATACAAGCTCACCCCAAACTTATGTTAGAAAGAAGAAATCAAAAACATTTGGGAATGCACAGGGTACACTCATAGTGCAAACTGGTGCAACAGACACAGTCACTGCACCTTCACAAATTCAGCTTGATGTGGCTCCAATAAATGTGGAGTCACAGCCAAAATCTCTAGTTATAGAAGTACCTCAAACACCAAACTCACCAACAAATTCTCTGGATGTGGATATGATAAAAAAATCAATTCCTGATTCCCCTTCTTTAACTCTGTTGGGGAAGCCAAAATTCAGTGCAAGTGAGCATCATCTTTTAGATGATCTGTTAGCTCACTTGCCAATTCTTTCAGGAACTGTTATGACATCTGTGCCTAAAATATCTTCGATCAGCACAGAGTCAACAATAGTTTCTCTTCCCAACTTATTCATTTCTATTCTCTCGACGGATATTGATCATCCGTCGAGTAGTGATTGTATCCCGATGGATAAGCCTAACAGCAGTTATCCGTCGGATAGCAAAACCACTCACTCGATGGATATCACTCATCCGTCGAGTATCTCTGCACAGCTTCAAACTTCAATTATTTCAAGTACAGAAGATCTAGTGGTTGTACAGTCACTCTTAGGATTGAGAGAGCAGAGTGTTTTGAGTGAGAGTCTGGGTTGCTCCCAGGAAAAAGGAGAGGAAATGAGTGAAAATCTGCAATCCATTTCTTCAGGATTGGCAAAAGGAGAGGAGTCCCACCTTAGTAGGTGAAGGTGAGGGTGTGAGGGTGGGGAGCCAGGGTGAGACCCTAATGCAACAAAAGAGGGAACATGAGAGAAATGCAGGTACTGGAGCAATAAGGATGGATGTTGTTTCTAGTGAGTTAATGAATGTCCAGATGCAGACAGGGAAGGACTATCTCAACATCCTAAAGTTGTTATAGATTCTACTTCCCTTGATGCTGAGGCATTTACTCACCCTGTTTCAGCTTATCAAATTCTAATTGAACAGGGCAATGACAATGCAGAAAGGATGCTCAATCTGGTGCATACCACCCAGTCTATGCAAAGGGCTAAAGATGCCATCACAGCTCTGCCTTCGACAGCTGGTGATGTGGACTATGAGACTGGGGGGTCAGCTGATTTCTTTGGAGATGGGAGTGGGGATAGTGAAGATGAAGCAATGGACATAGGGGGAGAAGTGGGCTCAAGCTCAAGGTCAGGTCTGCCATCATGGGCTTTTTCAAAGAACTGTGATGAGCATTACTTCAAGAAAACCCTGATCCAATTAATCGACCAGACACATACTGCTCTTCAAACCACTTCCAATGTCAGCACCAAGAAGCTCCTTCAGCCACATCTAGCCTCCCTTTAACTTCAGCAAATCCAAGGCTTCCAGCATGCTAGAGATATGAATTCTATGAAGGGTGATATTGAGGAGATGAAGAAGGCAATCTCAGACAGGATAGATTCTAAACTTCTAGAGGCTATAATGCTTGACATCAAGAGGCAATTAAGGAAGAATTCTGATCTGTCAACCAAGATAGATGCCTTGGACACAAGAATGTCAGCCATGGAAGCATCTTTGACTGCTATTCATCTCCATCAAGCCCAACAAACTGATCTACTTCAAAAACTGGTGGCAGCTCCAAAGGCTAGTCAAGCAAATTAGTGTGAATGAGATGAGCATGAACTATCTGGAAAGAGGACAGCCTTCCTGCATCAATTCTCCAAAGGCTAAAATGATTCTTAAACCAAGGGAAAACTACTCAAAATCAACTTTGAAGAACCCCTTGGACACTGTATGAGACACCCAAGCCTGATGAGAAGAAGCTTCTATCAAGGTCAATTGTTTTCTATAAAGATCCAGCTGATTCAGCTTCAAAAAGGAGAATTGCTAAGATATTCAGAAATGGGAAGGAAATTTGTGTGGTAGCTGAACATCCTCAATTTGCTCAAGCAAAGAGAGAAGAAAAGACCAGATTGAAGCAGGAAAAAAAGCAAGCTGCTCTAGATACAAAGAAGTCTAAACAAAAGAAAGAGCATATTGCTATGTTGGCCAATCTACAAGCTGTGAATTCATCACAACAAATTCCCTCTCAACCATCTGAAGCTACTGAATCAAGGAAACAAGTTGAAGAACAGAAAAAATCTCCAAGAAAGAAAGAATTGGCTAACAGAACTAAAAGGAAACTGGATATTGTTGACAAGGAATTGGAAGATCAATTTCCTAAGGAACCCACACCAGCTACAACTCAAGCATCAAAGCTCTCTGTGGTATTTGAAGATATAAGGGTGGTGGATCCCTACAGGAATATTCATGGTGAACCTATTGTGCCCAAGGATGAGCCAATAGAATGAGATAACATACCAATTCCTGACTTCAATCTACCAATCCTTAGCAAGCTAAAAAGGACAAAGTCAAGAGCAGTCAAGAAAGTGAAGCTATCACCTCTCAAATCCAAATTTGTAGTTAAAGCTCAACCCAAAGTCAATAAGGGAGACTACTTGTACTTGTGCGACATCAAAGAATTTTCTGATCTAAACCTCTATCTGGAAGAACTAGATGAAGTGAGGGGAATTGATGCATACAAAAACCTACCTGAAAGGTTAGTGTTCAAGTACAAAGGAGGATGGGAGACTCAGTGGCCACTTCACAGGATTCTTCAAGAAAGCCAAGTTGTACTGATTAAAGTTTATTCATCCTTCAAGAAGAACTTTGGGTTCAATGTCACTGCAAGAAGACTAGTATTGAAGAAGATTGAAGAACTAAGGAGTGTTAGAGCTAAAGATGCACTCCCAAAGATTCTAATCATCCCATACACAGAGAGAAGAGTGCATCTAAGGCCCTACTGGATGATGGAGTTCATCGATGACAAAGGTGTGAGAAGATTCTTCAGATTGGAAGACCAATTGAGCATCTCTAGCAATGAGACTCTTTTGGAAATGCAAAGAAAGCTAAATCTCTCAGAATCTGATGAACTGGAATTCCACAGGAAGCTCCAAAATCAGATTGATGAAAACAACAGAAAGCTTGGAAGAAGATCCAGACCTTCAAGGAACTAGATAAATCTGCTCAGGCTAGAGGAGCATCTTGAAAAATGACTGTGAGCTAAACTTTGTACATTTTGATTAATTGAAGCACTTTTCAGTATTATCTACTTTTTTTTAAAGCTGTATGTTTAGGGTGTTTTGTTATCATCAAGTATCTCTTAATTTATGGCTACAATTCAGTAGATATAAATTGGGGGAGATTGTTGTGCATATGTTGTGCACTTGATGATTACATAAACAAAACACCTAAGTAGATTTTACTTAGTGAAATAATGTAGCACTCGACGGATAAGAATTACAGTCCCGACGAATAACTCATTATAGTCCCGACGGATGATGACTTATTATCTATCGAGTGAGTAGCTTATGTAATAATGAGTCTGTAGCACATTTCTGCATATACCTTTATATAGATTATGTAGTAGCTTATAAGTCATGTTGACTTTAACTAGATATGCAGAATAGGTTGATTTTTTTTTTGCCACCATACAGAATAGGTTGATTAATTGTACATAGATGATGTCTTGTAATTCTGCATAAATGAATTGAAGTCAAGTTCCAAAATAGCTACTGACGGATGATTAACAAAGCCATCGACGGATGATCAAATGGCTATCAACGGATGTTCAATATAGCAGTCGATGGATGATCAATGAAGCCATCAATGGATGATCATAAAATCGACGGATGATCATGTACTCAAGGGATAAAGAATTCAAATATCAGTTGACAGTGACAACTGGTCACATGCGTCGAAGTGTATGCAAATGGAATGAGGAAGCCTATTAACTAGGTAATAGAGAACAAAGTAGCAAAGCATTAGACCCGATAGTTTTTATAATGATTCTGTCTTTTGACTTTGTAATCTTGGTAATATATAATCCAAGAAGTAGCAAATAGAAATATAGATCTGAGATACAAAAAAAGTGAGAAACATTTGTAAGCAGAATTATTAGCATTTCTCTGTATTCTCAGTAGTTTATATTTGTAAGCAGCTGTGAGCATTCTTGCACACAGAGTTCTCTCGATATATATTATATATCTCTGGTGGAATCATTCAAATCCACCAGAAAGTTTTTAAAGACTCTTATTTTTAATTACTTGTGTTTTGATTCACTTAAGTTTTTATTTCGCATTGTGCTAATCAATACACTTATATTTATATTCGAGTTTGAACATTTTATTTCAAGAAAAAGTTTCAAAAATTCCATTCAACCCCCCTTCTGTAATTCTTGTCATATTGTTAAGGGACTAACAAACTCTATCATGGCAGTAGTTGTAAACGTTGATAACTACCTACAGAAGAGTATTGTTGTCAACATCAATTATGGTGGTGTGGATAGATGCCTTCAAGTATCTCTGTTAAATTTAAGAACACTAAGGGCATTTGAGCTAGATGTTGTGATTGACAAAGTACATATGGTCATCACAGAGGACACTAAGCTTCTTCATGAGCTTAAAAATGCATAGATATCAGCTTTTCCTAAAGTCTGTCTATATCCAAGCAAGGGGGTGTCCTACATCTGCTCACAGACCAAAAAAACAAAATCTTCAATGTTCCCAAGAGTTGTGTGAGAGGTAATATGAGGTTGATCATGAATCTTCAATCTGATTTGAAACATAAAAAGAACAAGAAAATTGAAGATGAAGAAATATCAGGATTCTTGAAAGGATCTTGTTAATGCTTCACCATGTTACCATCAAATCAATACAACTTAAAAGATGACAAGGATGATGATGAGCAGAAGGATGATAAACAAAAACCTTTGGCTCAAATCCAAGTCAATATTCAAGAGCAACTGGCAGCAAGGATAAAAAGAAGGATGAGAAGAATGATGATGAAAAGAAGAAAGGAGATGAAAGAAGGAGGAAAAAGAAGGAAGACAATTCAGGACCACACCAACAAACCCTACAAATCCAAATGGCTCAATCTCAACCTACCAAATCTCTTAGCTCAAACACTCAACCATATCTCACCTCAAAGCCAAAATTTCTATACAAGCCAACTGCAAATTCACTTCTCAAAATACCAATCACTACCACTCAAACCATCTTGAATAAAATCACAACCCTACCTTCATATAAACCTCCAATCAAGACACACTTTAAATATGTTGGGAGAAAAGCAAAGCAACTTCCAGTTACTGAAAGATCACTATGGAATTGCTATGATCAAACTGACTTTCTGCCACTAAATTGGTGCCTCACGGATGAAGAATATTTTCAACAGCTAGCTAAAGAAATAGTCAGAGTCTGGGTTATATCATATACAGAAGTCAGAATCTATTATGATGATGGTTCTTTTACTCTACTTGGCAGTAATCTAATGGACACACTTTCAACCATAAAATTCAGAAGAGTGATCAGTTTGATGAAGGACAAGGACACAATCACAAGGTTTTGGAAACATGTGTACTATGTATGGTGAAGGAAAGAGATGAGAAAATTACAAAGGCAAAAGTTGAAAAAGAAGAAAGAGACAGGAAGTATGCAGAAGAACTTGAAAGAATGGAGAAGAGATCAAATGAGCTTAAAGCAAAAGGGATGAGCAGACTATCCAATGATGGACATTTTTTGAACATAAAAGTTGGCAGATTCTCCAAATTTAGAGCAGAATATCTAAATGTTTATTCATTGGAGTAGTGGCTTAAGCTTGTGGAAGCCTTAAGGGGAACTGAGATCTTAGAAGAAATGGAGTTATGATAACTCTTAAGGATCTCATTAGAAAAGAGCCAGGCTATGAGGACTTTATGTAATGAATTTCCTGTTAAAGATTCTATAACCTCTCAATGATAAATATTGTATTTCTGTCATTTTTTTGTAAAGTTTAAATTGTTCATTGTATCTTGGGGTTAGTCTTGTTAACATGCATGAATTTGTGATAAACAATCTTCTCACAAATTGGGGGAGATTGTTGTGCAAGACATGCCTGTACTATAACAAGACTAAATCATATTGACAATCCTAAGTAAGTTGTATGGTAATCTATATTTGCATTATGTATTGTAACACTTAAGTTGTAAAAATGTAAATAGATCTTACTGGGGTATTTTTCTATAAACAGTTTCAAGCCTAGGAATAAACTCTGGAAGAAGATCATAAAGATCATGGCTCAGAGAAAGTGTGAAGAAGCTTGGAGTTGAATAAAATTGTTTTGGGAAAAACATTATAAGTCAAGAAATCTACAAGTCACGGATTATGTGTTATAGAGAAGTCATTCTAGAACTCCAAAATGACTTATCGAGAAGTCAAGAAAAGCTACTAGAGAACTCAGAGATATCGAGAAGCCAAATTGAAGACATGAAGAATTGAGACATCGACAAGTTATTTCTTCACTAGAGAACTCTGAGATATCGACAAGTCAAAATATCACTAGAGATCTCTGAGATATCGATAAGTCAAAATATCACTAGAGATCTCTGAGATATCGATAAGTCAATTTGTCACTAGAGAACTCAGAGATATCGATAAGACAAAGTGAAGACATGAAGATGAGAGATCTTGACAAGCCAAATTCTCTTATAGAGAACTCAGAGACTTCGATAAGTCAAACCACTATAGAGTAGTTAGAGATCTTGATAAATCATTATACTTATCGAGATGTCGAGTTCTCTATATGACTAACTGGAGATCTCGATGTAAAGTTCAAGTACAGAATGCAGATCAGTTTAATATCCAAGATTATCAATCAACAAACAAATCAATCACTGATTTGAAAAGTCTAAAAAGGCAGCTTGAAGAGTACAAGATCAAGGGCCAAGATTAACTAGCAAAATCATAGTCAGGCAAGATTAGCAAAGATACACTAAGCCATAAATAGAAAGATTTGGTTATCCAGAAGTAGGGTTTAGTACGTGCTATTGCATGTTGTGTAAAAACCAGTGTTTACTGTTCTATAAAGTAAACATCAGATGCTTTGTTTTAGTTGCAACAAATAAATCTAAAATTTCTTGTAACTCTCAAGAGAGAAGCTGAGTTCTTAACATACTAAGAACCCAGAAATTTGTAACAAACACTAGCTTGATTTTAATATAAAATTAAGTGAGTTTTGAAAGATAACTGTGTTCATATGCATGCTTTATTTGTTCTGTTAAAGCACATTATCTCTACAATATAGAATATTTTGTTCACCATTCTTAAAAGTTTAAAAATCCAGTAAAATTGTTTAAAACACATTCAACCCCTGTGCTGTATTCATTACCCAACAAAACTCAACCAACAACAATGAATGATCTATTGGTTGATCAGCTGTCTGGACTTGCCAAATTTCTCAACGACTTTTTACATCAGATATGTCTAACCAAGACTATCAAGCTATCATGCTTTCTTATCAGACAGATATTCAAGAATATCAAACAAAGATTGTAAATGAAGCTGAACATGATGGTAATTGTGATGCTTGGTTGGATAAAAACTTCAATCTTGAGATAGAAGATGTTTTGGCCAGATTTAGAGAAGAGTTCATCACCATCCTTGGGAGCAATGCCAAAGCTCTAAGTCCACAAGAAGTTTATGACGCAATCACAGATGTCTATGAAGCTCAACTTAAAGCCTTTCACCTCATGGGTAAAGCTCTAAAACTGACTTTGATTGATCATCAAGACAAGACAAAGAAACTGGTCAAGGACAAGCTAGATGAGATCATCCCTTCCCAGGTGTAAATCAAGAAAAAATTCTCTAGATTTACAGATCAACTGGACATGTTTGATTTATCATATGTGGACAAGAGCATCAAAAATTTAAGGGAATCCTTCATAACCATACATGAAATTGTCCAGCAGCAAATCACTAGTAATAATGACATCAGGGTCAAACTGGATCAATTCCATCAGGCTAGATATGAACCATCTGCTCTTTTGATGGAAGGAATTAGGGAAGCTGTACAAGCTAGTTTTGGTGCTCCTATCTCTTCAAGTTCTCGCCAACCTCCTTCCGCATGAATAAAACTCCAAATTCAATCTCTACAACAACAAGTTTCAACTCTACAAGCCACTAATGACTCACTCATAACTCAGGTTCAAGCTCTCACTTCTCTAGTGCAGAGTCAATAGAATGACATCAGGACCCTGGTAGACTGCAACAAATATCTTCAAATGCAGAACTAAGTTCATTTGGGAGCTATCATGGGTGCCTTGAATTTTCCTTTACCTGCTCTTCTTGAAGCTGTGAGGCCAGAAATTCCCACTCCACTACTCCTGCCTTCCAACAAGACTAAGGGGGAGATAGAAGCTAGGATTCAACAGTCCAAGAAAACTGGTAAATCTTCACAATGTCAAGAGGCTGAAAAATCTACTACTCACTCTGGTCAAAGTTCTATGCGATTAAAACTCTCCCAAAATGTCAATAAAGACAGGCTCTAGAAAGCTGTAGAAGGACCCTGTCAAGATAAGGAGTTCAATGAGCTACTGGAAGTTCTAACAGTCTCTCTGGCCAATAACTACATTACCTATAAGAGAGTTTTGGCCAACAACATCCATTTCTTGAGAGTGGTAATAGTGAAAGTTGACAACTTTTTAGAGAAAAGAATAGTAGTCAGTGTCAATGACTGTGGTTTGGACATATGTCTCCAGGTTTCTCTCTCAAATCTACAAATCATGAGAGCATCTGAGCTGGATGTAATAATTGACAAAGTTAATCCAGTAATTCCAGAGGACACCCAGCTGCTCAGAGAACTCAAGCAAGCTCAGATAGCTGCTTTTCCTGAAGCCTATCTTCATCCAAGCAAGGGGTGGCCTACATCTGTTCACAAACTAAAAATTGCAAATAGTTCCAAAGAATTGTGTAAAAGGAAATGTGAGATTGATAATGACCTTTGAAATTGATCTAAAGTTCAAGAAGAACAAAAAAATTGAATATGAGGAGATGATCAAAATCTTTGGAAGATATCTTTAAATGCTGATACCATGTTGCCAAACTCACAATTTAACTTAAAAGATGACAAGGATGATGATGAGCAGAAGCATGATGAGCAAACACCTTCTGGCTCAAATTCAAGTCATTATTCTAAAGCAACTTGTAGCAAAGTTGAAGAAAGGAAGAAGGATGAGAAGAAGAGAGATGATAAGAAAAGGGGAGATGAAAGAAGAAGAAAGAAGAGGGAAGATGGTGAAGGCTCAAAGAAAAATGTCCAGTCAATTCAAATCCAACATGTTCAAGCCACTAAAACTACTAGCTGAAACATTCAACTACCCTTGACCTCTAAGCCTAAACTTTTGTACAAACATACTGCAAACACCATACTAAAAATACCAATCACTTCCAGCCAAACCACCCTGAAAAAAACCAAAGAAGATGCAAGTCAAAGAGAGGGCTATCTGGAAGTTTTTTAATCAAAATGATTTTCTACCTCTAAACTGGTGCATCACATATGATGACTACTTTCAACAATTAGTTGAAGAAATGGTCAAAGTTTGGGTTGGATCATTGAGAGAAGTCAGAATTTATTATCAAGATGGTTCCTACCCTTTACTTGACAGAAATTTAATGGACACATTTTCAACCACATAAATTAAGACGGTGATTAGCTTACTGAAGGATAAGGATACAAGTATAATGGCATGGAGAGCTGTATTGGGTGTATGGTTGATAGTAAGGGATGAAAGAAGGGCAAAAGAAAAGGCTGAAAGAGAGGAGAGGGAAAGGAAATATGTTGAAGAGATAGAAATGTTTGAGCACAGATCTGAGGAACTCAAGGCCAAGGGAATGAGCATAATATCTAAGATGGACATTTTATAAACATAAGAATTGGCATATTCCTAAGATTCAGAATAAATTACTTAAATAGTTATTCATTAGATGATTGGCTCAAGCTTGTGGAAGCTCTAAAAGGGACACAAATCATAGAGGAACTACTAGTACTTATAAATTTAAAGGACCTCGTTAGACAAGAAACAGGCTATGAGAAATTTTTGTGATGAATGTACTCATTGAACTCATGTTATTTATCGGTGTATAAAAGTAGTATTTATTAATCAGTCAATTTGTATGTATTCAATTTTTAACTTGGGGTTAGTCTTGTAACCAGGCATGAATTTTTGATAAGCAATCTTCTCACAGATTGGGGGATATTGTTGTGAAAGACATGCCTGTAGCATTACAAGACTAAGTCAAATTGACAGCCCTAAGAATTAGTTGTATGATAATCTAAATTTGTATTTTATATTGTATTACTTGAGTCTGTAAAAATATGAAAGATCGTATTGGAGAATTTTTCTGTAAACAGTCTCAAGCCTAGGAATAAACTTTAGAAGAAGATCAATAAGATCATGCCTCAGAGAAATTGTGAAGAATCTTGAAGTTGAATAGATCTGTTTTATGGAAAATGTTCTAAGTCAAGATATCTACAAGTCACAGATCAAGTCATAAAAAGAAGTCATTCGAGAACTCCAGAATGACTTATCGAGAAGTCCAAAATAGCTTATAGAGAAGTCTCGGAGATAGCGACAAGCCAAATGAAGACATGAAGATTGGAGATATCGACAAGTCGTTTCTACATTAGAGAACTCTGAGATATCGACAAGTCATTTATGTATTAGAGAACTCAGAGATATCGACAAGTCAAAATGAAGATATGAAGATTGGAGATATCGATAAGTCAAATTATTATTAGAGATCTCAAAGATATCTACAAGTCAAAATATATATAGAGATCTCTGAGATATCGACAAGTCATTCCTACATGCAGAAATTTGGAAACCTCGATAAGCCAAGTTTACTTATAAAGAACTCAGAGGCCTCGACAAGTCAAAGACACTTATAGAGAACATAGAGATCTCGATAATCCATTATACTTATCAAGATGTCAGTTCTCTATAGATCAAACTGGAGATCTCGATATGAACCTCAAGTACATAATGCAGAAAAGTTAAAGATCCAAGATTATCAATCAACAAACGATCTAATCAATTAGATTGACAAGTCTACAAAATCAGCTTGAAGAGTGCAAGATCAAAGGCCAGGATTAACTGACAAAGGAAGTCACAGACCTACATAATTTGCAAAGATTCACCAAACTACCAGAAATGAGAAGCTTTAGAGATAACTTAAAGTGGGGTTTAGTATATCTTATTACATGCTTTATAAACCTGTGTTTACTAATCTATAAAGTAAACACTGGTCCTTTGTTTTTAGTAGTATAAAACAGATCTAGTTTTTCTTGTAACTCTCTCAAGGAAGAAACTGAGTTCTTTACTTACAAAGAACCCAGGATTTGTAGCAAGACACTAGCTTGATTTTAATACCAAATTAAGTGAATTTTGATGTGTGCACTATTTTATTTCAGCTAACATAATATTACTGCATTTCCAATCTGCTTTGTTACCTAAGTAACAAACATTCAAAAAGCGTTAAAAATATCCAAAATACATTCACCCCCTTGTGTTATTCATTACCTAACACCTTTTTATAAATAATGCCAAAATATACGATTTCGACTTGAAATCGCAAGATAACCCAAGAGTATCTGAACCTGCTATTACAATTCCCACCAATTATCATCGCTTTCTCATATAGCATCCACCTGATCTGGCACCTGAAATCTAACGGTATGGAAAGACAGCCAGGAACACTCTTACGAGTGGTGCGCCGAAGTCTGGCCATCTTCTTGATTAACTACCATGGTTAGATCAATACAAATAAATGAGCTAAAAGGCTCAGCAAGTAACTATTAAATAGTTCTAAATATCAAACAATAGAGGCAATCTTTACTCTCAATAAACTAGGTGGCAATATTATAACGGTATCTAGGATAAGTTCAAGAGAGGTTTCAAGGCAATCAAGATCTAAGTTTTGTATATCAATTTCAAAATCAATTGACAAGGCTCTCAAATAGTTTCCCACAACTTTTAAGAATATCAATTCAAGCTTTGTATGTCAATTTCGAAAATTAAAGGACAGGGTTCTCAAATAGGTTCTCTCAACTTTAGGAAGTTCCATTCAATCTTTGTATACCAAATATTTAAGAAAGAATGACAGAGTTCACAAATAAGTTCTTTCAGCCTTAAGAAGTTTTATCAGTATAAATCAGTTTCAAATCATAATAAAATGAATAGTGCTTATTGCACAATAAAACTCTTTTACTTTCATTTTTTAACAATATAGAACCCTTGATTGGATTATCCATCTTTTATTTATAATACGGGTGATTAGTCCGTACTGACCTGCATCCGATCATTTTGGTACCTTATGGCATTGTTTCAACCTATAATGTTGGACTAACCCCGCTAGCCTCTTATGCAACTGGACTAGCCCCTCTAGTCTCTTACGTCTCTATCCAATCCTTTAGGAATTCATAGAAAACCTCTATATAGGAAATATAGAAAGTTAAACAAAGATTCTTTTATCATTACCAGCCTTTGAAATCATTCAGACACTTTCAAGTCGAAAATCATTCTTAGATTCAATTTAGGAATTCAAGTGAATAAGCAAGCGAAATTAAAAGAGCGTAAGTTGGGAAATGATCAAATATAGGTATTCATAAGGCTATTAGATGAAGTGGTTTCAAGAAACAAAACGTCAACAAGGTTCAAGTTCACTATTTACAGGAATCTAGGTTAACAAGATATCGAGTGGGATCATCAAATTTCATAGGTTCATAGGTTCATAAGGATAGCAAGATATTAACAAGAGCATACATACGTACTTGAATTGAAATGGGCTAATATCAAGGTTTATTATCAAGGTGCAACAAAACTATCAACAAGACCATTTATTATATTCATGCGTGACATAAGCAATTCTATATGATCAAATCACCAGTATAAAGAGGGCAGAGTTACTTGCCTCACAAAGCTTTCCTTTTTTACAAGTTCTGAGTTACTGCCACCTAATGCCTCTTTTCCTTTCCTAGTTCGAATTCCTTCGCTTTCCAAATCTAAAATACAAAACGAACCCTAATTAGAAACCATATCAATTTCTGATGTTTTTCAAAACGTCTAACTTTATACCCCAATCATATTATCCTTCCTACATATTATGACCGAATCACATTGAACACATATTAGTTAACTATTCTTATACCTTTTTACCTTCGATCAGTCATTTACTTTACACATAACACGTAATCACGTATTCACATAATCAAACATGATATATCTACAATCAAATCTCATTAAAACATATCATCTATAATGACACATATTTATAATTTCTCTAAAAACTTGGACATGACGTATTCGTAAATACGCTATCCTTTTTCTCAACAACAATAATCAACAACAATTCTCATCACTTCCTAATACATATCTTTTACATCATGAAATCACAAAATTTATACCCGAATCAATACGAAACTTTGAATTCAATATCAAATTGCGTAGTTTCCAACTTTACATTCGTAATTTACCAACTTAACATATCCAACACAGCACGTATAATTTAGAAATCATTCAAACTAAACTCAAAAACTAAAAATCAAATATAAACAAATTTAATCAAATAATTCAAACCAAAACAAGTTTCGCAACTGGAAAAATTTTTGGAATTTCTTAAAATCAACATGCAACAATTCGAATAGGTGGTTTTATACTTTTAGAACTCAGGCATAGCATCATCGTTCACCACCCCGACTCACCAGAGTTCATAGTCATTGGCGAAAAGGTTTCGGGGTTGCGAATTTCTGCCCCGATCTCAAAAACCATACCGATTACTTTGGATTTCAATAACAAATCAACATACAAGCATCAATCGAACTAGTTTCTCTATATTCGAATGAAAACTCGAATCAAACCAAGGAACCGAAAGGATTCCACCCAAGCGAACTATACACACAACCACACACATGCAGACAACCATATATAATATATATATATATATATATATATATATATATATATATATATATATATATATACTAGGTAAGGGAAGGCTTAAATCCGAATGCAGAGTGAATTTCCTGTAACATCAATAACATATATTCACGTAACATCAACCACAACTCGTATTCATACACTTAAATATATAAATTCCCTTTTATAACTGATTACACTTATATCAAATATCCGGTTATTTAAATAAGAATATAACCTCTGCAAATTCGAATCCATATAACACAGATACACAGAGAACTCAATATCTTTCATAACTTAATATAATCCAATGATTTTTCTTATTCCGACTCTTTTCATTAAATCCATTTTTATATAACGGGTCATGTCCCATCTAATGACCCTAATACTAACTGACTCAATTACGCTTTCAAGACATATCTGAAATCCTTTATTGACTCATCAAATTGGAACAAGACATTTGTTTTTATTTTTTTTACTAATTGCACATAAACCACAAAATTATATAATATTATATTTTATTTTCATGAACTATGTCGCGAAAATCACAATCGTTACAAAACCGTTGCATTAAACTCTCCAAAAATATAGGAATCAACTGAAAATTGAAATATTATATTGATAAAACAAACATGAACATCATAATTTGGCTTCGCCAACAAATCCTTGTCGGCGTTAGTTAGTTAATTAAAAACTTAAAATATTTTTTTCAATATTCTAACCTGGATTGCGAACAACTTAACTGTACAACCTCTGCAATCCAATATGTATGCAAACACACAAGCACTATGAGTGCATAAAAACTTTTGTATTTGTTGGTAAGAAGGAGTTTTGCAACAATATATATTTAGATCATACAGAAGTTTATATAACCCTAGTATACCACAAAAATAGTTGCATATTAACAAGGTGCAAACCTAAAATACCACACTACCGTTCCACTAACCAAAGCCAGAAAAAATTTTCATAAGAACTTTATATCTGACATGGTGCAGATACTCAATAGCACCAAAAGGAAAGGGAAGGGAGCGGAAATTATCAAATAATTGGAATTTTGAGGAAGACTCACATGTAGATATTCAAAAGTAACTAAATTCAGGGTGTTGGCCCCAAATGTCACAATTTGAAGGTAAATGGCCCTTAATGTCACTTTGAAAAAATATGGCCCAAAATGTCACTCCAAAATGAATTTTCGTGTCATGTTTTTATTTTTTAATGAAAACGGAGTTGCGTGTTCCGTTTTGATTTTTTTTAAACTGAAAACGCAACTTCAGTTAATGTTAAGGTGGGGTAAAACACAATCTCAAAGTTAGTTTTTGAAGTTAACGCAAATTGGTTTTGCATGTTTGTTTTTTTGTTTTTGTTTTTTTTTGCCAAAACATGATATTAAATAGCGTTTTTAGTTTCGGGGTAAAGTTAAAGTCCTTTGCTGTAGTTCATTTCCTTTGTCTTAAGTGATCTATTAGAGAACTTCCCTGTGACCACCCGAAAGGTAAGAAAGAGTTTCTGACGTAACTTCCTATCATGCCAAATCTTTTCTCTTTAAAAAAAATGTAAAGAAAACGGAACTTTAACTTATATTTAACACCTCAAAACAAGATCATAAGTTGCGTTTTGTGTTTTTTAAAAGAAAATTAAAGAAATAACACAACTTCAACTTGCATTTTCTCTCTTTAAAAAATTAAAAAAAAATGTTAAACGGAGGACGCAATTGCGTTTTTAACACTTTTTCAAAACGGAACACGCATTCCCGTTTTGAAATGACATTTGGGGCCAATTTTTTAGAAAGTGATATTGAGAAACATTTGACTAAAAAAAGTGATATTTGGGGCCTTTATTCCTAAATTCACAAGGTTCGGGAGTATAAGCGAAATCTAAAAGATATATTTTATTGCGACTTGAGACTATCTTTACTTGCATTCAACATTTTGTGGCCAAACCTGAAGCAATTAGATTGTTTTTTTTAAACTCAAGACCAAGAGCAAAGATAATGTACAAAATACTACATTGAGATAAGATCTTATTATGTATCACCGCTTGTTATAAACTGCTATCAATCTAAAAAACAAACATCAAACAAAAAACCAAGCAATTTAGATTGCAGAGCTGAAATTCAGCTTAAACACACACAAACACCTACATTCATTCAACGCAGCTGGAATTTAGCTTAAACACACACAAACACCTACATTCATTCAACGCTTTCAATGTCTCCTTCCATATTAAAAAACTCTGTTACTTGAACAAAAACCAAGAAGTTTGGAACTATAAACGAAACATTCAGTCCGTAGAAAGATCAAACATTGAGATGTTTTGTAATTGTACCAACTACAAACAATTGAAGGTCACCATGAAAAAAAGATAAGAGTAGAATTTAAGTGATTAAACGAGCTCAACACAAGTCCTTCCACAGCAGACCAAATATGTATACTAACTTTATACCCGTGCAATGCACGGGAAATTTTTATTAATATTTTTAATGTGTTTCTTACATATCTATTTTGTATTTATATTTGTTTATGAATTTTATTTAAATCTTTTTATTAATTTTTCGTTACAATTTTTTTTTTGATCAATGGTGTTATGTATTGTTTACAAAAATTATCTTCGCTTGTATTTACTATATATTTTATTGAATACACGATTTTCATTTTTGTTTAATATAAATAGTTTTATTATTTATTTTCGCTAATTAATTATACATGCACACGATTATGTGCTATTTGTTTTACTTGTATCACTATCCGAGTTGCAATACACATATAAAAATAAAATCAAATCATTTATACTGTTGTAACTTTTATGTATTTCATATTAATATGAATAGTATTATTATTTCAATTTCTGAAATTGTTTGTCAACTTTTACATAAATTTTTAGTTGCATTTTTAATTACTTGAAATTTGATTATGTGTTATTTTTTGACTTGTATTATTATCTTAATTTCGATACACATATAAAAATAATGTAATATAATTTATATTGTTGTAACTTTTATGTATTTCAAATGGTATCCTTTTTTTCAATTTTTTTAGTTTTATGTTTATATTTATATAAAATGTATCCTCCTATTATTTTTCTTTTACAACCAAATATTAAAAAACTATCTTGACCAAATTATAACTTTTTTCTAATTTGTTAAACTATAATTTTCGTATAAATTAATAGCGTATATTATACATATTAGGGCATTAGTTTTGTTTTTTCAAAATAGTGTAACAACCTTATAAAAATCTTCTTCTTGAAATCTTTTTCTTAGATATTAGATAAATTTAGTTGTTTAGTTAAAAAGTCGTATAATTTATATTGTTGTAACTTTTATGTATTTCAAATGTTGTCCTTTTTTCAATTTTTTATTTTTAATAAAAAATCATTCTTTGTTTATATTTGTGTAAAATATTTCTTCCTATTAATTTTTCTTTATAAAAAAATATAAAAAACCCTCTTGACCAAATTATATTTTTTTTCTAATTTATTAAACTATAATTTTCTGTATAAATTAATAGCCTATATTATACATATTAGGGTATTAGTTTTGTTTTTTCAAAAGAGTGTTAACAAATCTATATTAGATATTAGATAAGTTTAGTTGTTTAGATAAAAAGTCATATAATTTATATTATTGTAACTTTTATATATTTCAAACGGTATCCTTTTTTCAGTATTTTTAGTTTTAATAAATAATCATTCTTTGTTTATATTTATATAAAATATATCTTCCTATTATTTTTCCTTTATAAATAAATATTAAAAAAACCCTCTTGACCAAATTATAACTTTTTTCTAATTTGTCAAACTATAAGTTTTATATAATTAGTAAATGAGGACTCTGACCAGACCATCACATCCATCCCATATCATATTATCTCTTACTCTAATTATATATAAGGATATAATAGTTTTTTAATAATCTTTTCTGAAAAAATTTTATAGACTACTCTCGACATGTTAGTATAAGATTTTCTCAGGGTTTTACCACACCCCGTTCTGGAATATTTTCCCTGTGCAGAAAAAACTTGTGACAGTTGGATTTATATACCAGTACAGAAAACAATGTAGTAGAATATTCTATATCCGATTCCATGTCACAGGAAGAGTACATGAGTTTTTCACCATAATTTTAGCAAAGCAAAGGATAGAGACGAAAACAAAAGCATCTAGTAGTTCAACAGATGCATTAAAAAACTAATATTCAAGGCAACAACATACAAGATCCAACATGCACTTGCAATATTAGCATAACTAACGATCTCTTTGGTTTATGGTTTGGATTCTCTCTTACTCCTCCAGTTAATTTCAGCTACAATCAGACATTGATTGCCACAGGGTAAAAGTCGAACAGTCTTGGAACTTGTTTCATTTTCTGTAACATCGATTCGCCGAAATTCCGTCATCATCTTATCACCGTTAGCACTGCACAAGCACAAGTCAAACTGTAGAATGAGCTCAGATCCCAAAGGCACACCTACTATACTTCTGGACAACGATAAATCACCATCTCCATTACCACGTTTCACCTGAAATTTCTCATCTTCGTCCTGGCAGAAAAGTAAGCTTGAATATGCAGGAGACTCTATTGCACTTGTCCTGGCAGCTATGACACCATAGATACCAAATGCAGACGACACATTAACTATCTTAACCTTCACATGCGCTTCCACTGCCTTCTCAAAATAAGCATAAAGAATCGTCAACATTCTATTGCCGTCTCTTGTAATATATTCCCTACGTAGAGGAACAGAAAGTTCCCTAGAGTCATCTGGTTTCTTAAAAGACAGTGCATGCCGGATGTCACCAAAGAGGAAACAACTCAAAGAAAAATCAGGCAGAAAACCAATAGATGCTTCATTAGGGCCACTCAGCATAATATAATCCCATTTTTTAATAAATGGCTGGCTCACTGGATTAGATATTTTGTCAGCTTCCTCTTGACCCTTGACAGTAAAGAATTTACGAAGTACATCCCTCGGGCTATAAGTGTCTAAACTGTCATCCTTGTACAGAAATTGAAAACCAGTTTGAGAATCACACACCACGATTGCACCTCGCAAATGATCATCGGGGCCATAGTATATTATTTTGTACAGCTCAGCTATGTCCTTCAGAGCAAACACACACAACTTTCAGGAACAAGATTATTAAACCAAAAACCAAACAACAAATTGAATAAACATCAGTGCAAACATTTATAACATCTCTTTAAAATTGTTTCAACCATCCACAATCATATTAATCCAGAAATGAACATAACTAGACACAACAGCATACTTAACCAAACTTAGTAGACCAAAAACATTAGCTAAGACATACCTTCAGACCATTACATTAGCTAAGATATGTCATCCATGAGACATAACTTGCCAGACAGACCATTGACCACTGAAACACAATCTTAACAGCATTACACCTGAACTAGCACCAATCATACAAAGTTTTCTCCCGACACATCTTTTGCGAGAGCTTATAATACAACACATAAACCCTCCCCCCAAAATTTGAATCAAACATTAAACATCACTAGGTAATTAATTAAGAAGATGGGATACACACAATATCTATACTAGATATGAACATCATGATAAGATAAATAGTTAAAATTAATAAAAACAAATAAAGATATACAAAAAAAATATAATACAAAACATCAGATAGATGAACATATAATACAATACATGAAAAAACCGCAAACCCCGGCGAATAAGAAACTCTCCCCTACATCCATAAACTCATCCATGAGACATACCTTTCCAGACAGACCACCATAATCTTAACAGCATAAGAAGAGAGCCCATAAACCCACAATCTTAACAGCATTACACCTAAACTAGCACCACTCATACAAAGTTATCTCCCGACACAACCCATCTTTCGCGAGAGCATATAAAACAGTACATAAAAAAACCCCTAAAATGTGAATCAAAAATTAAACAGCACTAGGTAATTAATTAAGAAGGAGAAACAGAGTAATATAGATGGGATACACACAACATCTATATTATATATGCAACCGAGATAAGATAATTAGTTGAAATTAACAAGAACAATTAAAGATTTATAAATAAAGATTTACAAAGACAACATAAAAACAAAACATGAAATACATGAAGAAAGCGCTATAACGCAAATGAAAGATGCAAAAACATGAGATAAATATTAGATAAAATGAATATGCAAATGACACAAGTAATTAGCTAACTTGGATACTCAACTCAAAGGCTGGTGGATTACTCTCTTAATTTGAAAAGAAATTACACAGTGATATTTAAACTATCAAGCTAAGTGTCACAGCTAAAAACCAGGAGCATACTCCCGTTAGTGCCACACGACTCTCCTACCCAAACTCAACTACCAGAGACCTATTCTTATGCAACTACGTACAGGTGTAGCTGACTTATTCTAATGCAAAATACAATTAATAAAATAATATGTTTAGATTAATATATAATCCAACATATTCCCCCTTAATCTAAACGTGTTTGAGGTTTTTAACTCCAAGCAACTCGCGCATCTTTTCGAACTTGGCAATGGACATTGGCTTCGTTAAAACGTCGGCTCTCTGCTCGTTGGTACTGATGTATTTGATAACAATTGAGCCCTTCTCTACGCACTCTCTAATAAAGTGATAACGCACGTCTATGTGCTTACTACGACCATGGAAAACAGGGTTCTTAGCCAGGTCAATGGCTGACCTGTTATCTATATAAATTGTTACAGGTCCAACTGGTGCATCTGCAATGTTGCTGAGAACTCTCTGTAGCCAGATTCCCTGACAAGCTGCTGCAGTGGCAGCCATAAACTCAGCTTCGCATGAAGATAGAGCTACGCACCGCTGCTTCTGTGACACCCATGTAATCAGCGACTCATCCAAGTAAAACGCCATGCCCCCCGTGCTCTTCCTATCATCTAAATTTCCTGCTAAATCACTATCTGAGAATCCTGACAGTAGATAATTTCCACGACCCTTCACATATGTTAACCCATATTCTAGTGTGCCTTTGACGTAACGCAGAATTCGTTTTGCAGCACTCATATGTAACGTCGTGGGTCTCTCCATATACCTGCTTACCACTCCAACTGCGTAGGCTATGTCCGGTCTGGTGTGAACCAAGTACCTCAGCCCTCCTACCATGCTCTTAAACTCTGTTGAGTCAACTGGACTGCCGTGTTCATCCTTGTGCAACTGAAACTTTGGGTCCATTGGGTACCTAACTGGACTACACTCAGTCATACCAGATTTTTCAAGAATTTTCTTTGCATAAGACATTTGCTTCAACTCAATAAAACCACTTCCCTGAGCTACTTCCAGGCCAAGATAGTATGACAATTTTCCGAGATCACTCATCTCGAATTCATTGTTCATCTGTTTCTTGAATTTTGTGATACTTGTTACGCTTGAACCGGTGATGAGCAAATCGTCGACATACACCCCGATTATAAGTGACTCATTTCCTTCACGCCTTGTATAAACAGCCTGCTCAAAAGGACACTTGACAAAGCCTAATTTTTCAAGACATTTATTCAATTTAGCATACCAAGCCCGTGGGGCTTGTCGTAAGCCATATAGCGCCTTGAACAATCTGTAAACCTTCCTTTCATGACCTTCTATCACATATCCCTCCGGTTGATTCACGTAGACTTCCTCTTGCAATTCTCCGTTTAAAAACGCTGTTTTCACGTCAAGATGGTGAATTTCCCATGCATTCCTTGCAGCAAGTGCTATCAACAAACGCACTGTCTCTAATCTAGTAACCGGAGCAAAGACCTCCTCATAGTCGATGCCACACTTCTGCACATAACCTTTTGCAACTAAGCGGGCCTTGTGTTTTACAATGTCTCCGTTGGTATCCCTTTTAAGTTTGAAGACCCATTTTAAGTCTATGGCCCTTTTTCCTGGTGGTAATTCTGTCAGCTTCCACGTTCCATTTTTCTCGATGGCATCAAGTTCAGCCTTCATAGCACCTCGCCAAACCTTTTCTTTTACCGCTTGACTATACTTCACTGGTTCATCCATTTCCAGCAGTAACAGTTCATCAGCAAGCTCCACTTCTTCCGTGCAGTTGTATATTTCATTGAGTCTCCTGAATTTTGTTGGCTCGCTGCTTTCACTGGACATTGTCTGTAGAGTTTGTGAGCCTGATTCAATCGAGACTGATCTGCTTGGCAAACCACTTTCTGTGCTCCCTGTTTCATGACTTTCACTGAGATCTACAACTTCATTCTACGAAACTGGTGTACTCGGCAAACCACTTTCTGTGCTCCCTGTTTCATGATTTTCACTGAGATCTGCAACTTCATTCCCCCCATCTCCTGAACCTGTTTCGGCTTGATACCCAGTCACTGTAAACATGCTTCCTTGTTGCTGGAATTCTTTTTCCTTTCCCTTCCACTGCCAACCTTTTGCCTCTTCGAAGATAACGTCCCTACTAACATGTATGGCCTTTGTGTTTGGATCGAACAATCTGTATGCTTTTGTCCCGGGTTCTCTTCCCAAATGAACAACCATTTTACTTCTGTCGTCTAATTTTTTTACGTGCACACTTGGCACTTTCATATGAGCAATGCACCCGAACACCTTCAAGTACTCGATCTGTGGTTTCTTCTTCGACCATGCTTCGTATGGAGTTAATTCTGTTAAAGCTCTCGTTGGCAACCTGTTTAGCAGAAACACAGCATGTCTGACTGCTTCACCCCACATCCATGAAGGCATATCTCGTTCTTTTAATAAGCTCCTGGCCATTGCCACCACGGTTCTATTGCGTCTCTCCACGACTCCGTTCTGCTGTGGGGAATAGGGAGCCGTGAAGTGCCTGGTTATTCCAACATTTTCACAGAACGCTGAGAATTCTTCAGAGCAAAATTCACCCCCTCTGTCCGTTCTCAGCACCTGTATCACCTCCTTTGACTCATTTTCGACCAATGCTTTGAATTTTTTGAACATACTCAAAGCCTCATCTTTTGTCTTTATCATAAACACCCACATGGCGCGGCTGAAGTCATAAACCAGTAGCAAGAAGTATCTATTCCCAGCTGGAGTTGATGGCAATATTGGGCCACAAATATCTCCGTAAATCAGTTCCAAACGCTTTGTAGCAATGAACCCAGTTTTAGATGGGAATGGGCGTCGGGCTTGTTTTGACAATAAACATCCATGATAGCTTTCCTTTGGGTAAACAATGTTTGGCAAGCCATGTACCATTCCACTTCTGGACATAAGACCCATTGCCTGAAAGTTTACATGGCCTAGGCGTAGATGCCAGAGCCATGATTTTTCTTCTGTTTTTGACAACAAGCAAGCATTCCTGTTTTCCTCGATAACCAGTTTATACAAACGATTATGAGACTTCTTTACTTTTATAAATAACTTTCCATTCTCATCATATATCCACAAATATTCACCGCTTAAAATTACTTTGTTACCACTCTCAGATAATTGGCCTAAACTAATTATGTTATTACAAAGTGTAGGGATAAAGTATACCTCTTGCAGGGCTCGTTCCTCTCCATTCTTGCAAGTGAAGTGCACTGTCCCTTTTCCTTTTATATCAACTGTGGATCCGTCCCCGAACCGCACCTTGCCAGTTATTCCTTCGTCCAAGTCTCGAAACTTCGATCGTTGCCCGGACATATGATTACTCGCCCCGTTATCTAAGTACCAAACATTTGATTCTCCAGTTTGGCTGCCAATATTCGACTCCATCTTTGGGTTCACTCCACTTTCATTCAACAGAACCGTACCCTTTTCTTCGCTTCCACACTCCAGTACAAGAAGTGCAGGCTCATCATCTGTTGTCTGGGTCAGGTTCACCTCAGAATTTTGTTCTCTATTTCTCTTTGGTTTTCTGCACTCTACTGCATAGTGTCCGAAGGCATGACAGTTGTAACACCTCAATTTGTTTCTGTCACGTGGTCCACGTCCATAATCTCTACCACGATTCTCATTACTGGTTCGAGCCACTCCTTTGTTTGCCTTTTTCAGCCATTCCTCTCGTGACAACAGCAACTGTCCTTCACTGGCTTCTCGCTTTGCCCACTCCTCTTCAGTAAGTAACAGTTGTTGCCCTCCATTGGTCTCTGTCTGTCCCTTTAACCTCTCCTCGTGAGCCTTGAGTGAGCCCACGATTTCTTCCACAGACATAGTATCCAGATTTCCAAACTGTTCAATTACTGAAACAATTTGCAGGAACTTTGTTGGCACTGCTCTCAGTAATTTCTTGACCACGTATGTTTCTTCAATTACTTCGCCTAGTGCTCGAATGTTCGTCACCACACCATTTAATCCCGCACAAAAGTCATCAAGTTGCTCTGTCTCCTTCATGGTCATTGACTCAAACTCAACTTTAAGAGTTTGAGCTTTTGCCTTCTTCACCTTATCAGCTCCTAAGCACATGGTTTTTATGGCATCCCAAGCTTCTCTCGCCGTTTTCTTCTCTGCAACAGATAACAATATCTCCTCGGGAATTGCTTGATAAATTGCTGCCATTGCGATCTTGTCTATTCTCTCCTCTACTGCTGCATTTGGATCCTTCTGCTCGATTGCTCCCCACACGCCATGCGCTTGCATGAAAACTCTCATCTTTAGTGCCCATGTTGTGTAATTGGTTTTTGTGAGCATTGGGTAGGTTAGGCCAACTGTGTTTTCTTTTGTTTTGCTGGGTTCCATGGTTACTAATTTTGGCATATACTTGGGCATTCACCAGGGTTACTTACTGAAGCTCTGATACCAGATATTAGATAAAATGAATATGCAAATGACACAAGTAATTAGCTAACTTGGATACTCAACTCAAAGGCTGGTGGATTACTCTCTTAATTTGAAAAGAAATTACACAGTGATATTTAAACTATCAAGCTAAGTGTCACAGCTAAAAACCAGGAGCATACTCCCGTTAGTGCCACACGACTCTCCTACCCAAACTCAACTACCAGAGACCTATTCTTATGCAACTACGTACAGGTGTAGCTGACTTATTCTAATGCAAAATACAATTAATAAAATAATATGTTTAGATTAATATATAATTCAACAATAAATAGAAAAAAATACCATTGAATTCAACACTCTGGACCCTGAGAAATAAGTGGGAGAAGTAATAATCGCGTGCCCTAATTCAAAGTGTAATCCCCTTTTGTAATTCTATACTCCGCTACAAATGCCCCCTTAAACAAATGATAATAGTTAAAATACATAAAAGAATCTTATTAAAATTAGCATAAAAGAAACCAACTTTACTGGTAAATTTTAATATATTATTGTTATGAATAAAAAACTAGGGTGTATTTAATGCTAGAATTTGTGATTTGACCGCTCTCGTGTTTCGTGACTCAATCTCTATTAAAAAAAGATGGTTACGTAACTTTCTGTATGCTAAAAATCAAGTCTAAAACGTAGTTCTAAGGGCTAGAGCCCTTTATATGCATGAAATTAGATTAGGGTAAAGAGACTTGATGGACAAGTTTCAAATTTAGAAAGCACTTTTGATTCCTCGAATGCCGGGATTTGCTTTCTTACGGGACAATGTGACTTGATTACTACTCTTCTAAGAGTTTGATTCTGATTTAAACTTATTTTCTCAACCATGATTTCGGCTGATTTTTGACCTACGAATTTAATAATAAATTTTGGGTCTATGGGCCTTTGAAGCCCAATTAATGCTATATTAAATGTTTGGCCTTAATAACCGGATTTTATCTTTGGACCAAATCAGGAATAATTAATGCTTTTATTTATTACGTAATTTGGATTATTTTTATCCCCTATCAATTATGATATATCTTAAAAGTAGAACTTTATAGAAAAATAAAAGTTATACATATGAATTTAATATATCATGTTATAAAAAAAATTAAGATATAACATTTATTAACAAATAAAATAATTATATAAAATTAATTTATTTATAAAATTTCTTAAATTTGATAAACTTATTATTCAATTCTTTTTATATTTATATTTACTTTTTTCATAAAATATATACACTAAAACGAATATTATTTAAAATAAATTAATTATTAAATCATTATTTAATGATATAATAATGTATATATTTTTACCAACAAAGAAAAGAAATTACTATACATAATTATATTAATTAACTTTCATATATGACATAATTTATTAACATGATTTTAATATTATTTTTTAGAGGCAAAAATACTAAATCCTAGCTCTCATATACCACTCCTTTTTTCATGAAGGATCATGCATCTCTTTAATTCTATTTTTCTCTAAATCTTTTCACACAATTTACTGGAAAAGCTCAGATGAATTATCCTACATAAATAAGAGGTGGCTAAAGAAGGGTGGTTTGTGGTAATACAAGTAGAGGTAGTCCTTGTATAAGGTCTAGATATAATCATACCAACATGATTTAAAATATGCATAACAATGTTGAAAATACCAAATCAGTATTTATAATAAATGCTGATAAAGTAATAACAATATTTATACCTTGTGAATCGGAAGTCATATTTAAACTCACAGTTAACAGTGTGGTTATGACAGTTGTTGTTCACCAATTATGGGAACCTCCATTTGAATTGGAGAGGATTTGATCAGGTCACTGTCATGTACCATGATCTCAAAACTTGTTTTTCTTGCAAAGAACTGACACTTGGATGTGTTATTGAAAGCTTTCACATGGTCTTTAGTAAAAACTGATGAAACGCCTGTGTCTCTGTTGGTGTCATTAAGATCTACCTGAGCATGTATTTTCTAACCAAATTAAAGTTTTTTCTTTGTGGTGAGCATAGTTTCAAGAACTATGTCACTTGATTTTGGCAACATTTGAGAAATGGATTCAAGTGTTTCATTTTAGAGAAGAAACTTGAGATATAAGATTTGTGATTTTGAGATTGAGTGTGGACAACTTCCTTGAAGAGAAAAAGAAAGTTTCAAAGTGTTTTGATATATAATAACACTCAAATATTATAATTCTTATGAGATCAGAATTAAATCTTTCATAAATTTCTTCTGTGAAATCAGTTTCTTCCTCTAATGTGCTCAATCTGCACTATAGTGAACATATGAACTCAAACAAAGATTAGTCTCTCACATGCACTATTGAAAAATTTCTAAAATTAAGCATGCGGTACTAATTGGACTATGAACAGTCATAATAAGTCAAGCAAAAACAAGACAATAAACATTCATTCAATTAGGGATCAATGAAGGCAAAAGATATTTTTATTAATATTTACGAAGAAGTACAAGATTTTAGAATCTTAACAAAAAAAATTCTATCTTAATCTAAGCTACTAGGACTTCTTTTTCTTGTCATCCACTAGCTTCTTCATCGCCCTACGATGGAAGATGCGAGACATAGAACTTGCAAGAGAAATTATATTCTCTTGCAGTGCCAAGTATTTGAGGCGACGTTGTTCTGCCTCTAGGCGACGCTGCTCAACCTCCTCAGCTCTTCTCATCTCCTCAAAGTGGACGTCTATTCCGAAAAAATGAAGTGAGAGAGTGTCGTCCAAGACAAGTCGATCAAAAATCGACTATGGGAGTTTAGATGGAGGATAATCTTGGCCATTAAAGATTACCCTGAGATGAATGGGGTCAAAGTACAACCTTCCATATTTAGGATTAGCAACAGATCGATAAACTCCATGGGTAAGATAATAGATGATAGCCATAGATTTTGAGAGTGTTGGATGAAGAAATTTGAGTGTATTTGAAGTTGTGAGTGAAAAGGCAGTGAGAAGTTTTGGAAGTGGAGGTTATGTATATATAGAAGAGGAGATAGAAACTGAAAAGACTCTTTGCTTAACTATGTAATGATTAAACATAGTATATATATACACGATTACGCGTATCTAGGTAAGCAAAAAGTAATCTCTCTCTTCAGATTCGTATTCCCAATGTAAGTACTCAAGTGTTAATAGTCACTAACGCACTGTTAATTAAAAATACTGAATAACCATTTATTTTGAATAAATTTAAAATAATCAATGAATTTTAATATTCAATCAAGATTTGACCATTAACAGTATTTAATCACGACTACCAGGATTTATCAGTCAACATTAGTTTGACCAATATCAAAATTTTAACAAATACTGTTAGTATCTATTAGTCAAAATAGATTTGACCAATATCAGAGCTTATACACATAATCAGAGTTTAACATGCGAATAATTAATGAATTTAATTGCATGCTTGCATGGCATCAGAACGTAAACACAATTAGCAATAACTAGCAAGTATTGACACATAATGATAAGATACCATACTCTAACTATCAGTAGTTATTTCTTAATTATCAGAGTTTGAGAATTGTCTTGATATCATTCTCAATTCATTCACCAATCTTGTGAAATTAGCTTCACAGAGAGGCTTGGTGAATATATCTGCTAATTGCTGATCTAGTTGGAACAGAGATCAATTCCACTATACATGCTTCCACTTGTTCCCTTATGAAATGGTACCTGATGTTGATGTGTTTAGTCATTGAATGCTGCATTAGATTTCCTGTCATTACAATTGCACTTTGATTATCACAATATGTAGGAATAGCAGTGTCACACCCGAAAACAACATCACACACATACACCCGGAATAAAAACTAACCATAATTATTACAATCTTATAAGTACAAGGGACGATAATGATCTAATACAACCCGACCAAAATAATAACAATCCCAAGATCTTTACAAGTTCAGAGTTTAGAACAGCACTAATACCACGATTATATACTGGCGGATTTCGCTTCATCTATATATATTCTACCTGCGCCCTCAAATGGTCTTCACCCTGCCTACCGGTTGACTTACGGGCGGTCTTCTTGGTACGAACCATGATTTCTAGCTGTAGAAGAGGGTTAAACACAAGAAAATGAGCTATAACGCTCAACAAGTACTAATCATTCTACTAGGCAAGACATTATCTCAAAATTATGAGTTCATAAATCAAGGGGTTATGGATGATAATAAGAAACATGGAGGTATAATATGAAGACATGGTAAGATCATAGCAATCGAGATATTGTACATGGTATCATGATATCGGGGCAACATGTTATAATATAAAGATATGGAAAAATCATAATTATCGAAACATGGCATATGGTATTATGACATCGGGCAATCATGTTATAAATATCAAATCATCAAAATCATTTTAGGACGCTACGGGTTACAGCCGGTGATCAGCCGCGAAGTCATCCCAAACCTCGTAGGGTTCTCAAATATAATGGGATCCCTAGGTTATATGTGATCTTATCAATAACATGAAAAAGACTTGTGTCTGGGTCCAATCCACTAAGATAAGAAAACATTTATTTTATTTTTAATGATTTATAACATGGATGTCGGGGAAAGATTTGGTATCAACTTAATTAAATTAGATTCAAGGGAAGAACGTTCGAAGGTAAGGTACAAATCAAGTTAAGAGTGATTAACGGAAGTATTTGAAATAATATACTGACATGAGGGTTGTTATGACTAAGCACTCAGGGAAAATGAATGTATGTGCAACAGTTATAAGAATAAAGAGGTAAGTAACTTGCCAATAATTATAAGCATAATAAAGTAGTAACTTGCCTTCCAAAAGTTCTAAGATTATTCGGTCTTGACGGCACAAATCTTCCCCTTGCGTTCGGAACCTACCCATTATTTTAACCTCATTACTAACACCTTTTATCGACCTATAATCCTATAAGCTTCTAGACTAACTTTTACCGCTATTATAACTGCGATTACATAAACTTATGATTACACATAACTTAACCGTATATAATTCAAGTAATCCATATAGTCACATAATCACATAATAGCATGGCAAATGAGACTTAGTTATTCACACTATATTATCATTTAAACACCTAAGCACATAAGCATGTAACACATAAGAACTATTATTGGCCTTAAACTAAACCTGAAGATGTTATGCAACACTCAGACCCTTCACTTCTAAGTCCTAATCACAACGAATACCACTAACGCTTCCTAATGCCACTCGAAGGGTGGTCTCGGGTGCCTTTGTGGAAATGGGGTGTTTCCACCTTGGGTATTCACTCTAAACCACTTCCTACAGGTTGTTAAGACTCTAAACTAACTTCTAAAGTTGGTAAGACTCAGGGGCCTTACTCCTAAAGGTTTACAAAAATCAATACTCACACTATGGTTTCTGCTAGCACCAGTTTGCAAGACCTGTGCTCTTTGGCTAAAATCTCAACTTCTACATAGGGTCTTCTACAAAACCACTTCTAATGGATTCTTAAGACCTAAACCTAAATCTCAGACTTGGTTTCATGCCAAGGCCTCACCTAGGACTCTCTAGACTTCTGCCCAAAGTTGACTCTGCCCAGCCCCCACTAGAATTCAATCTGCTTTGTTTTTACTTATATAAAACTCACTTTTCTCTCTCCATTTTTAATTCTAAAGGTTTTTTACTCTTCCTAGGGATGCTTTACACTTATTTAATCCAAGGCCCCATGAAGTCCTAGCCTAAGGCATGCTTATAATCGACCAAAGTTCAAGCTTATGCAATTCTGCCCTGTTCTGAGTTACTCTCCGAAATGGGGGTGTGCACGTACCTAAATGCAAGTTTCTTGATGAAACAAGGCAACTTGAGTCAAGTATAACTCAATTACTAACTCCAGTAAACTTGGGCCTAACAATGCATTACCAAAACTCACCTAAAACAACCTATACTTAGGGTGAAAAATCTGCTACAAAGTGCCTGGTGTACCTCCTTCAACCTTAACTCCCATTACAACACCAAACTCCATAATCAACCCAACAAACCTAATTCATAAAATGCACAACCCCAATGACTATCATTTTATGGGAAATAGGAGCATAAATCTATTCATATAAATCGATTACCAAGGCAAACATAAAGAGCAATACAAGGCAGATTCTTACATATACTATTTTTAAGCAAAATTCTGAACCAAAAATACAAGGTATCTACTTGATGGCTACTAGATTTAATTATAACTTATTAAGGCACATAGCATATTATCATTTTAGAGCAAAAATCGTGGCATGCATTGCATAAAAACTCAAATTTAGATCACATAGCACATTTATTCAAGATATCACTTATAATACAACATGCAAGTATAACTTCAACTTTTTAACATGAAATTCATGGCATGCAAGGATATAAAATTGGTAAAATACATTTTAAAAGATCATAGGTTCTTTAAAAAGTCACATGCAAAGCTTCTTTCTTTTTGAAAACAAATAAAACTAGCATACAAACCACCGAATTCATTTGGCTCCTTAAGAGTCATTGTCGAATGCTTGAGGCCAAGAGTATGGCTTGAAAATGGAAGAAAACACTTCATCAAGACCATTTCTTACTCAAGTTTTATAAGCCACAATTAGTTCAACTCTAGATTCACAAGAATTAAAGTTAAACCCTTGGCTTTAACTATATGCAACTAAGAAACTCACCTTAAATAATGATATAACACTAGGTGTAAATGTCCCTTGCTTGAGTGAGTTGAGATGTGCAAGAAGATGAAGAAATGAAGAGAAAAAAATATGATATGGGAGGGGGTGAAGGCGCGGACGAGAGAGGGAGTAGGGAGAGGAGAGAGTGATGTGATGTTGGTGGAAAATAAATGATGTGAGTAGAGTGTAAAATTTTTTTTTGTCTCATTAAAATGGTAGTGGAGTTTGAACTTACTATTTTGTCCTTCATCCACTAATATCCAACTATTGTATGCAAGGTTTTATTGGTCTTTTGCTTGGTCAAATGGAGTTAGTGGGGAGTGAAAGGACAATCCTATCCTTGACCTCTATTTGAATGGAAATTGCATGCAAGGGTACATTTATAATTTTATAACTATTAAAAGTATAATTTAAAAGAATGATTTTTATTAATTAAAATGCAAATCCATAAATCACCAAATAAATACGATAAATACTATGAGATTTTATAAATTTTAAAAAATTGTTTTCAAAATTTTTGAACAAAAATTTATACTAAAAATAATTTTTCTAATATTATTATACTAAAAAATAAATCATGAAAATTATACTTAACACATTATAAATCACACAAATAATTACAAATAAATTGATTATATTCCGCAATACTAAAACAAAAATTTATCGCCTAATCGCGATTATTCAAATATTACTAAATCGCGAGAAATCTCTATTATTTACTAATCGCGTAGCAAAAATCTTACTCGAGTACGAAAGTTACACGCTTACGAATATTCCAGCAACACTCGCAATGGTATACAACAAAATTATACAGGAATTCGTATAGTCGGCTTTATAACACAGAATATTTAGAATATACAAATCGCATTTATAAAAATAGCTCTAATATCTACTGTTCGTCACAAGAAGAATAGTCTAACCCATAATCCAACAACTGATTTTTCATCCATAGAATCTGAGCACAACAGCTTCCTGCAATAATATATTCCGCTTCTGCAGTTCATGTGAAAATTGACTTTTGATTCTTGCTATACCAAGAAATCAATCTAATTGGCAGTTTTCAGAAGTGCTTTTCCTATCTATTTTGCAAAATCATCATCTGAATATCCAATTAGCTTAAAGTCTGAATCTCTAGGATATCATAACCCTAGATTAATGGTGTAACGCCCTCCAAGCCCGGGGTATAAGTCTAGGGGTTACTAGCTAATGTCCAAACCTGTACATTCTGAATAACAATAATAAAGAAATATATCTAAACCCCTTTAACACTAATCAGGATCTTTTTAGGTTGAAGTATGAAAACAAGAACTACTAACTACTTTATTACAAACCAAATTCAAACTCTCACAAACTCTCTTTATTACAAACCATTGTCTAACTAGTTTTAAACTAAGATTATCTTTTATTCAATCATACACACACTAATTATCTACACTCCACCTGTTCAGGAAGCTCAACCTTTCTTCCTGGATTGGGATCAACACCTTGGGTATAAGAGGATCCCGAGGCTCGACCCGCTTCTTTACCACTCGAGTCCTGATGGGTTTCATGTTCCTTCTTAACTAAAGACAATAAGGTGAATAACAATAAAAGGGGTGAGCCAAAAGTTGCTCAACAAGTCCGCAAATTATAAACAGTGTTAAAGCAGTTCAAATGAATTGGTAACCTGGGTATATCTGCAAAGATATAACCCTGTGAGAATAGAAGAAAGACCATTGTTGGCGAATACAATTGAACTAAACTGGACTCAAGTTCGCATCTATACCCTGTTGATCAGCCATGATACAGTGCAGATCTATATATCACTATATAGATCCAGTCGGGCACCCAGGCACTATGACCCATCTCAAGGATCCAGTTATGTCCCGGTCCTTAGGATTAAGTGAAGCTTAATCCTAAAATATCATTATCCAGTCCATGGAGTAGCAACCGGAATAAACGGTATGCTTTGATATATTCCAAACACCAGAATATACCAATGTGTATGCGTAACAATTGGAATATGATTAAGGAGAAATTGAGAATCGAAATGAAATATGAACAAGAATCAAAAAAGTATAAGCATGATATAATTCTAAAGAGATATCACTATTTTGAAATTAGAATAGGGGAAAAACTCGCCTTCTTCACTACTCACTTCAAATACGTCACCTTCGTTTATCACCGGTCCAACTTGCTTTGCGGGCTTAACTTCTGTTAGAGAAAGAGATTGATTTAAACATCTCGTACTTTAATTGCGTCTCAAATCGACTTCACATCGTTCCTACTATCTACCCACACACTTATTTATCAACAAACGAGACTTGATTAACCACATAATACATGTAAGCACATAAGCACATAATTATTTTTATAGTTAAAATCATTTTTATAATTAAAATCGACTCGCTGATCGCTTAACTGATCACTATCTGTCTCGTTTCCTATTTTTTGGAATTTATCGGACTCGTCCCAGCATGCGATTCGGTTTATAATAAAATAAATAACAAAGGTCAACCAATTCTAAAAGAAATTAGGTTTTAATAAAATTTTTAATGAAAATAATTCATTTTTCCGGGTCAAAGGGCTTTTGTTTCGCTCGAATAGAACTAACGGTCTAATTAATATCAATTAAATACAGATAAATTAATTTATTATTTAATATAAATAATTATTACTAATTATTAAACCCTAAAATAATTTTTGAAGAAAAATTAAAGATAAAAATGATTTTCCTATAACTTTTGGAATTAAAATGAATTTATTATGAATTATAGAAAATTATTTGATTAATTTTCAAAATAATTAATCATTTTTAAATAATTATTAATTATTAAATAAATAAAAAATAAATAAGAATTAGTTAAGAAAATAATTGAATCTGATTTTTAGAAAATATTTCAGAATTATTTATAATATAAATCAATTAATTAAATAATTAATTAATTAATTTATAAAATAAATAAAAATGATTTTATTATAAAAATAAAAATAAAAATAAAATAAATTGCAAAAACACTTGTCAGAAACCAAATTTTGACGGAAACGGATCAAACACGGGTTTTCTGAATGGGGCAAACGGGTCAAAATCCGGGTCGTGAAGAACACGCCGGATTTTGCCCAGAATCCGGCCACCGGAGCAGATTTCGGTGGGCCAAATTCAGGCCAAAAACAACGTTTTTTGATTCGTTTCTCGGCTGGAATCTGTTCTAAATCACTACAATAACACGACCCCGGCCATAACTGACCAGAATCACCCCTGCATCACCATCTCCGGCCACAAACGCCATCAACTCCGGCCAAAATATGAAATCACAGAATCGTGCATGAAATCAAACGTTCTATAGTGCAAATTAAAGCTAAGAACACATACAATCAAATCCCTAACATCTTAATAACCAAATATTCACAGAAATTAAAGAGTTGTGATTTGAAAATGGAACATAAACCCTAATAATCGAGCTTTGTTATCCAGGTATCGTTTGTTCAATTAAACACCATGAATCGATTGCAAATAACATTAGGAAGCTATATCAATCATCAAAACATCAAAATAACCCTAGAATCAAAAAGCCCTAATTCGAACATAAACCCTAGAAATCGAAAATAAAAAACTACGAATCAAAACAAGAAATTGATGTTAAAAACAGAAAAAACAGATGAAAACCTTCGATTTGAGTACAAGAATCACACGATTTGATGTTGTAATCAGTGAGAAATCACGGCTTCAATTCCTAACCCGACCCTGTTCTTCCTGACCCGATATGCAGAGAATTTTAATTATTTTCAGATTTTGGATTATTAATTATAATTATTTAAACAAAATTAGTCTATTTATAGTAGTAAAATTAATACTCCTAATTAAAATTAAGGCCCTAATCTATATCTTTTAAAATTAATAGGCCCCTAATTTTATAATTTTTGAGTATTAAACTTTAATTATTTAATATTTTATATATACCATATATATGCCAAAAATTCGAAAAAAGTGTGAATAATGCAAAAATACAAAGAAATAATATAAATGAAAGTCCTATAATTTTATAAAAATAAAAATGTGATTTTGTGGGGGGTTTTAACACCCAATGGGGCCCGGAAAAGTCATTTTTCGTGAAACGAGAAAACTTATAATTTACTTAGATGTTCAGAATAACGCGATGGTAAAATCCGTTTGATGAAAAATAAGGTCCATTATCTTATTTGAAATATCTGATTTAAAATCATGATTCAAGTCGTGTAACTTTTGATATGAAAGCTATAAATGCAAAATAAAATATCAGAAAAATACCTTAAAAATACCTAGACAACGCAGAATGCACATAACACCTAGCAATTAGGGTTTCACGGCTAATTACATATAAATGACACATTAACACACATAATTTATTATAATTGTAACATCACGAAATATCGTGTAATTATTTGTATCAATATATGATTATTATGTGAATATTATATTTAGATGTTTGTATGTAATAAAATTTGAGAATGTTAATTTTAATATGTCCAGAATAAAATATAGATAATTAAGGTATTTTTCTGGTAATTTTTGGAGTGTTATATGATTTTATAATGATTTATGAATTTATTAATTATTTTCTGAATAATTACAAAATTATTTTATAAAGCCGGGAATCATCCGACTTCAACCGTTTTTACGCTTTTACAACCCGAAACTCTTCTGAAACCTCCTTCCTAACCTAATCTGGTAATTCCGGACATTTTCCGTGTTTTGACTTTTTCGATCCCGATTACGGTTTGACTCGTGCGCGGCCCGACGCAAAATTTTCGATACGATAACCATTTCGATAAATTAACAAAACCCGTATTCTCGAGATACATGATATTTTTCACATTATTTTCGTATATGATGTTTTATGAAAAGCTCAGTTTTGATAATTATCCAATTTTGGTATTAAATTGTATCGTTTTTATAGTTACTTAGCTGCTAAATAATCTATTTTTGGATCATTTTGTAGTTATTTAGCGGTTAAGCAACTAATTTAAAGATCCAAAACGATCCAGAACGAACCAATATTCCGTAAATATAAATAGCATATTTCTTATTTCATTTTATTCGTTTATTCATTTACAACCAGTAAAAATACAGTAAATACAGAGAAAAACCCTAAAAATCGATATGTTCCTGAGAATCAAACGCACAAACGAAGGCGTTACCGAACTCCGATTCAAGTGTGCGATATATCAAAACGAAGCTCTTGAAATATAGAATCATAATCAATCATCAGTTTTTACCCAGAAATCAAGGTATTTTTCTGATTTAATTATTTTAATTCGAATTAATTATAGATTATATTAGGAATTTTTGTTCTTGATGTTGTTGATATGATTTGATGATTTCATGGTCAATTTCGTATATTATATGTCAAAAACCGAGTTCAATAACATGTAGAAAAGTTGATTTGATTCTTGAATTTGAAAGTTCATCGTGTTCTTGATTAATCTCACCGGAAAATTTAACTTTTTGGCCGGATTTTCGACCGTTGAACCTGGAAACCTATGGCTTACATCATTAAATAGATCGTGAAGTTTTGAATCGATTTATATCATTGTTTTGTACGTTCGACGAAGGAATCATGTCGCCGGATTCTGGCGAATCGCGGCGGCGACAGTTGATTCCCGTCGTTTCGTTGATTTTCTGTTAATTCTGAGTACAGATACAGATTCCTCGCATCGAGTTATGGTAGTCGACAGCTTTTGGTTTAATTCTGGGCAGTTATGGTTGTCGCCGGAAAAGATTCAGGCGGCGGCCAAGGCTTCTCCGGCGAAGAGTGGGATGACGACTCTAATATTTACAGTTTAGTCCCCCGAGTTTGTATAACTTGTATTTTTAATATTCTGATTTTAAAAACTTGCAATTTGACCCCTGATTTTTAATATTATTTTGAAAATGATATTTTATTATTTTAAAAATTAGAAAATTGTTTATCTATTTATTTTAAATTCAGAAAAATTATTTTAATTATTTATTTATTTAAAAACAAATTAAATTTATTTTATTAATTAATTTTAATTAGTTTTTAAGTATTTTATTTAATTGATTAATTAATTATTAATTGATTAATTAATTTAATTAATTATTAATTAATTTTAATTGATTTAATAAATGGATTTAATTATTCAAATTTGATAAAAAATTCTGAAAAATAGTTTCGAGGTTTAAAATATTGTTTTAAATAATTTTCAAGGCTCGATAATTATTAGAAAATTATTTTAAAGTCAAATTCAGGTGTTCGAACCCTATTATTTAATTATTAAATGATTCGGAGACCCGTTTAATTCCGAAAAATGTTCAAAAATTCATAATAAATCAACCGTTCGTCTGTTTAATAAGAAACGAACGCCTCTAGACTTAGAAAAATATTACGCTTCTATTAAAAATATTTTCGAGACCTGAATTCTTTTGTATCAAAAGAATGTTTGTTTTATGAATCTTCTTGAGTCGGTTATTGATCAATAAAATACCCTTTTTGACCCGATTTCAATTCTAAACATATCGAGACCTATCTTTGACGATTCAACTTATGTGCTACATGAATTACGTGATTATGTGTTATGTGAATAATATGATTACATGCCCTATGTGTACGTATTATGTGAATAATGAGTCAACGTGTCTTTTAAACTTTATCTGTATGAGATGTGATCCTTATCTATTATTATCGGGCGGGTAGACGATAGGGATAAGCGTATAGACTAGTTAATTATATATTCTCAGTTCATTGAATAGTATTATTTGTGATAGATGCACGTAGTGCGAGATGTTCAAAGTCAGATAGAGATTGTAGAAGTAAAGCCTGATTGCGTGTAGTACTGGAACGGGTGGTTTCTGAATAAAGATAAACCTACGAGGGTAAATTATAAGAAAGGTCAAGTAGCCCGTCAGGGGTAATACAGATGCGACAGGACTGAGTGATATGGCAACTAGTTAAAGATCAGGGGATTATTAATCGAGGCAAGTATTCCTAACCTTTCTCCTAAAATACTGCAAATATTTATTCACTCATATTCTAAATTCAGAATAGTTAATTGTTTTATATTTCGCTGCAATTACTCTTATTATGCCAGTTCTTTTGATTATTGTTCCTATAATTCGATTGCTCTCTTGATCAAATACCCATTTGTTCGGGTTATTTGCGAACCCTGATTTGGGATGTTTTCAAATCAAAATGATTTGATATCCAAATACTCTACGGGCTGGACAGTTATTATGAGGACCAGTGATGAGCTGGATCCTATGGGTCGGGCATGGACCGGACCCTTAGGCCATAGTTGCCTAGGTACCCCATATGTTGGTTGGGTCTATGCAGTTGGGTATAGATCCGCACTATCTCCTGACTGATCAGCAGGTTATAGTGCATATGTTGGTTTCTAGTGTCCAGTCTAATTTATTGTTGATCGTTATTAACAGCATTCCTTTCCGAGTAGTTCATAATTACAAACTCACACAAAGATTTAATTCAAAAGGATGAAATATTGAAACAATCACTGTTCTTTTATAGCAAAATGTGATTTATGATTGAAGGCCAATGAGGGCCGATATTTTGTTCGCTCAACTATTTAGATATGTAAAGACGTTTTTAAAATCATTCAACAACAGTATCCAGGAGTTTTCTGATATGATACTTGGAAACCATTTATGATACTTGCTGGGCATTTTGGCTCACTCTTGCTTTGTGAACTCTTATTTCTTTCAGTATCAAATGAGGGCAAAGTGAATATCTTTTAATAGATAGCAAAAGTGGTGAGATTCCAGCAGAAGAAATTTGGAGATGTCAGAGTGATCAATACAAGGAAATTAGTAATGAAGTAATGGAATTGTATCTAGACAATGTAATTTTAGACGGTTAGATTCTTGTTTTATACTATAACCTGTAAGCGATCCTGAATATAAGGGGTTATCTGTATATTTATTTTAATATACAGGTTTTTATTATTATGTAAAGTTATGTAGTCGCACCCAATCCTGTCCTCGAATTTGGGAGCGTCACAGTTGGTATCAGAGCTACAGGTTATTGGTCACTGAAATAAGAATAGGTGAGGGTAAGATAGGAGTGATAGGTCATATGCGATAGGAAATACCCTAGGCATATTCTTTTTAAGTTTGAATTGAGTGCAAATGAGGATTAGCAGGTCTGATATAGAATTGATAAGCCAGGATGGTTGAGAAAAGGTAAGGCGAATATCGCAACGCTATAGGTATATTGAGTTCTTCGATCCTACAGTAATGAGGAATCGATAGAATGATGGAGACTGGATATGTTACTCTACGTTTCATGCGGTTTTGAAGAAGATGCGAATGAGTTTTGTGAGAATTTCGCGTAAGAGAAGCTAGGTGAGTTTTGGGTACGATTTAATTTAGAATGAGGTAGTAGGACGAGCTTCACGCTGGAGGCAACAAGTTGATGAAACTGATGAAGAACCAACGGTGCACGTTTCGAAGGCACCACCACTACGGGAAGATTCATATCACTTATCAGGAGCTGCGCAAGGAATAATATCTACCTTACTAAGTATAGGTAAGACTAGCAAGAAGATGCGACCCTATATATAGACCGAACATCGAGTTGCATGCGTGATTGTAAGCATAACGTCAAGGACGCCGACAAGAATGTCAAAGACAGTACTAAATGTTAGCGTTGCGGTGGAACTGCGAGTAAATGATATACAATAGTAAATGGAACTTCGTCGATTACGAAGTGCGAGCAAGATCCAAGGAAGAATAGAAGATGTACCAAAATGGAGAGACCCCTATATGGGCATTCTTTAATTAGAGATTACATTAGTGGATCAAGAGAGTAGCAAGTAACTTATATAGTAATGACAACAAAATATTTGATTTTCAAAATTTTAAAAAGAGATTTCGGAGAAGATTTCCTTAATCAACTTTCAGAAGATTTTTGTATGAAATGAGTTTTACAATTTGGTTGTCGAATTACCATTAAATTTCTTGTTATTATAAACAGAAAATGACCTAAAAAGAAAAATGGATATAGACTCAGTGTTGTCAGCTTGAAGGATTAAGTGGACCCCCCAGCAGGGAGAAAATTTAAAGTTTTCGTGAAGGACGAGAGTAATCTTTGTTTAAATAATACCAACAATTGAATGAAAATGTTATTTACCCAATTCATAAAATTTCTAAAATTTAACGAGATTCGTAATTTGAACGGACAGCGAATGACTGAAGGAAATGGAAGAATTTTCCAGATAATTAGAGAATAATAGTATTTCTATCGACGGAGTTGAGACGTTGCGGGATCGACTGTTACCTTACGTGGCATAAAGGAAATCGGAAGTAATAATTATAAATTTCGTAGGAACGCGATTACGATCAATTCATTAAAGAATTTATTGTGGAGGCATTTCTAGATGACATTTTGAAGATATAATGTGACCTAAATTGTGAATCACTTATTCGACTGGTTTCTGAAGCCATAATTAGGTGAAGTGTAGAAGGTGATCAACATTGAAATTCCTCTTCTAAATACGATAGCGTATGTTCTTCTTGATTCTTGGATACATATAAGTTTCTTTTGTGGATAAATCATATGAGGTGCAGACGAAAGAAAATTTGTTGTATTCCTTCTGAATTGTTTCTCTCCATAAATCACTAATTTCTGATGGAGACAAACATTGTTGTGATATGACGCTTTGTCAAAATGATGAAGAGTCAGGTGAGACGCCACCTAATCATGTGCTGTATGCCATATAGTACGAAAGACTTTCCATCTTGATTACACATATGGTTGTCTCATTCACATCTAAATCTTCACTCATTCCTCTTCCTTAAATTACTGAATTATAAATTCTCCTAGTCATTTGTGGCATTGTTATTCCTTATTCAGTTTTCAATCAAAGTCATATTCGTAAACTCTCCTCTTGCGTAAATTCTGTTCTCTGATGATTTTAAAAGAAATGAAATAGGGTGGCACGTGGAATCATACAACAAACATAGATACGACGGTAAACCGATAAATGGTGGACATTTGCGGGTAAGGAAGAAGGAATTTATCAATAACATGGACGTGATGAAGACATCAAGTTAGACCGTTGTTTGTGTTATTAGGATCTCATCAGTCTGATAGATGGCGGTAACATGACGCGCATCAAATTAGAGGATTTCGACGTAAAATGAATGGTTAGAGAATCGAAACGAGTAAATTAGTTATAAACTAAGGAAGTAAGGCTGTATGCAAACGAACGAATGTCGGGACAACAATTAGAGATCAAGGGAATTCTGAACACTGACTCAAATAAGCAATCAATATGTGAAACATCCCTTTGTCGTGGAAAGATATTTGTCGTAAAGATTCAAGATCGAAGAAATCTTAGTTGCAAACAAATTTTGAACGTGTTTTTCCAGAAATTGTGAAGTACTCTACCTGGAGTAAATAAGTTATGGTGAATTTAATACCCATAAGCGGGCCAGAGACGAAGGTTCGATATGGGAACATAAGTGGAGATGAATCAATGGTGACTCGACTGTGAAACCTTTTAAGAAATAATGATTTGGCAATTGAGTTTCCACTAGATTGTGGCGATAATAATGAAAACCATGTCTAGTCATTAAAAGATAAACGGAATAGTTAATAAAATTAAGTGCGTATCGTCAACAATAAATAATTTGTGTGACCAACTGAAGGATGTGGTATAATTTTTAAAAGTAACTATACACAATTAGTAACGACAATAAATAAGTCAAAATACTCGCGAAATAAAATTTTGAGACATGAGATAAATTTTAAAGCTTATTGATAAAATTTGGTAATATTTTGAAAGAGCTGGGAAGGGAATGGTAATATTAATTGTTGGTTTAAGACCTTAAGTCTCATTTCAAAAGATATATGTTATGCCAGTTAATCATACTTATACTAATCAGAAGGATATAGTTCGAGCTATGGTGGATGGATGAATTTGGTTGATGGAAATGGATGGATGTGATTGTAGACGATTTGCTAGATTGATGGTATCGGCTTGAGTCCGACTGGTAGTCGATGGTATAAGGGAGGTGCTGCCCAAATTTTAAGAAATTACTCTACATGTAAGGATAAAGGAGTATATTCTCACTCCCAGTTGTACTCCAAATTGTGGTGATTTCGATTCTTGAGAAAGAATGTTATGATCGAAATGACTTTATGTTATTGGTCCTTGATTCTAGTTAGCTAGTCTTCATTTGGTTTAAGTGCTCAGTTAAAAGAGTTAATTGATCAACTTTACCAACTAATGGTTAGCTAAATGGAGATCCATTCTAATTAGATTGAGTCAAGCTCTAACATAATTTTCAGATCCAAAATCAAAGCGGTTAGCAAGTTGAAGGAAGTAGTGGCATTAGCAGGAATTGAAAGTTTAGTAGAATTAACGTGATGTTACAACAAACATGTGCGAGACTTTATCTAGATGAATACGCTCTTTTCGATAAACAAGAGGAATATAAAGTAATTAGTACAAGCTAGTAAGAAGAAAATTTTCAAGAACTAAAGGTTGAAGATAAAGCAAAGAGATTCTATCATCTGAATAGCATTCCAAGAAGGACTTGAAAGTATACCCATATTGAATGGCGATTGAATAAAAGTTTTTGAAAGCTCGTAAATCCAAGTATCCGATGTAAGACGAAGATTAACGAAGTCCGCATGGGAACTCAGGAAAAAGAAATGTCGATCGATCGGGAAAGTCAAATACGCGAACCGTGATGATTTAAGCAAGGCTAAGGAAATAGCTACCGATAAAATTTGATAATTCTGTTAGTAAGAATTTAAATATTATAAATAAAAGCCTTTTATTAATTTCAGAAATGGCATAGCTAATAATGCATATTTTAATATTATCGAAGAAAAAAAAGACATTCCTTATGATAAAAGAGTTAGTGAGTAATGAGCATGAAGAACTAAATAAGAAAAGAAGTTGAATCAAATGGATGATAAAGAAATGTTATAAAATAATCTAAGATATATGTTGTGAACATCAGATATGCAAGAACTAAGAGGGGAATGTAGTAAAACACCGGTAATTGAAGACAAGAATTTCATTCAAAGAATGCGCGTAAGCAGGGAAGATTAAATAACAGTACTCGTGACAAACTATTAGAGAAGAACGATACAATGAATCTCATATCGGAATTCTCCCTAGTTAAAGTGAAGTTCCGAAGATTCTAACGAATGATTTACAAAGATTACCTCAGGCCAAGAGGTAAGAATTTTCGTCAGTTACTGTACGAGTCGAGCTGGTGACAAAAGCCCTGTATCATATAACCCAGTAGAAATGAGATATTGAGTGAAGGAAAACTTCAAAAATATGGTATGCAAGAATAATGAATTAAAAGGGGGTACTTCGCGCTATACACAAAAGTGATCATGGAGAAAAGAGAAGGGAAGTATGAAGTCACGCATCGGTTATCAGAAATTGCAAGTCTAAAGATTAAATGAACATAGTGTATAAGGAGTAACTAGATAGTGTGATTGTATTTATTAATAACATTCTCGCCCATTCAAGAACTAAGGAAGACCAAGTTAAACACCCGGAGATATGCATGCGAAGGGTAAAAGATTAGCAACTGCATTCTAAGCTACAAAGGTATGAACTCTGGTTATAATTAATTATGAGCTACAGAAGTATGGTTAATTACCAACCAAGCAAGATCCATTCAGAGACAGATGTTTTGAGTAGAAAAGAAAGAGTGAATATCACTAAGATTGCTGGGGAGTGGATAAAGGAATAGGAAAAGTTAGAAATTGAAAACAGGTTTTGATCCGACTTCTGGATTATACTGATACTTATTTTGTTGTTAGATATCAAAGGTGGTATTAATATAGATGATTGATGTTGACTTCAGTATGGAATGTTGTTAGCATCCAAGTTCATATCGATATCTAATTTGATATGACAACAAAATTGGTATTAATACCAAGAGTTCGGTTTTGAATAAAGTTATGATTCATTCTATTCTAAATTAATATTTCCTTTCAGATAGTAAAAGATTCCGCTCGATGAATATACTTGTTAGTGATTGAAAAGAAATTGAAAAATACTACAAAATGGTGAGTTAAATACAATTGTCAAGATCTTCCTTTAATTTTTTTTAGTTTTGAATATATTTAGAACATTTTGAAGCATCAAACGCCATGAGCTCAGTATATTGGGCGCACACGGATGGAAAGTACATGAGAGCAGCTAAAAGTTCTCGAATTTGATTAAAAATGATTATAGGTCAGACTAACCAAACAAAAGGACACGCGAGAAGTAAAGTAGAACATTCAGGAAAATGGGGGATGCATATTATAAATTATTAATTAAAAAGAAAATCAGATTGGTATAAATTAAGTCAGTCCATCAAGATAATGAGATAGATAGAACGATTACGAATGGGTTGACTCTGTTGTTACAGGCATAACAAGTTCATAAGATAATTAAATGTAAATGGCTAAGAAATGTAATTTAGCTCCCTACGTATAAAATGAAGGTTGATTCGAGTTACGAGAATGACAGAAAGCAAAATATGCCTTGGTCTCAGTGCATCATTTACAAATAAAGAAGAAGATTACAGGAACGGTTAAAGAACCACGACTGCGATGAGAAGCGCTTACAAATTAGGTTATTTGAATGAAGAAACATATGAGGACGAGGTTTAACACCGAGTAACAGTTGAAAACACACATAAGCACGAATTACTAGAATTAGAAAGAAAAAAGAATTAAGATGTGTTATGCTGGACCCTCCTAGATAGTAAAATAGACAGGATAAATAGAAATGAGTTGGCTTCACCGCTACCCGTATAGCAAATTTATAGGGCATTCATATGTACATATCCAGAAGAAGTAAGTTAGCTCCATTATATTTATAGGAGATGGAGAGTTGAATTGAGTTATACAAGCAACAAATAGGATATGATGTTAGCGAGAGGCTATTAAGGAAAGATTGATATTATATGTTAAATTTATGAGAAATTAGAAGGTTAAGAGATTCACCTGAGAAAATGAAAGTTATATACTTAAAAAATATCAGTATTATTCCTTAACGTGATTCTGAGGACAGAATCCTTTTAAGGGGGGAAGGATGTAACATCCGGGAAATATCGTGTAATTATTTGTATCAATATATAATTATGATATGAATATTATATGAATTTTTGATGAATTATCGGATGTTTGATAATAATATTTGGATGTTTGTATGTAATAAAATGTGAGTATGTTAATTTTAATATGTCCATAATAAAATATAGATAATTAAGGTATTTTTCTGGTAATTTTTGGAGTGTTATATGATTTTATAATGATTTAATAATTTATTAATTATTTTCTGAATAATTACAAAATTATTTTATAAAGTTGGGAATCATCCGACTTCAACCGTTTTTATGCTTTTACAACCCGAAACTCTTCCGAAACTTCCTTCCTAACCCTATCTGGTAATTCCGGACATTTTCCGTGTTTTGACTTTTTCGATCCGGATTACGGTTTGACTCGTGCGCGGCCCGACGCAAAATTTTCGATACGATAACCATTTCGATAAATCAACAAAACCCGTATTCTCGAGAAACGAGATATTTTTTACATTATTTTCATATATGATGTTTTATGAAAAGCTCGGTTTTGATAATTATCCAATTTTGGTATTTAATTATATCATTTTTATAGTTACTTAGCGGCTAAGTAATCTATTTTTGGATCATTATATAGTTACTTAGCGGCTAAGCAACTAATTTAACGATCCAAAACGATCCAGAACGAACCGATATTCCGTAAATATAAATAGCATATTTCTTATTTCATTTTATTTGTTTATTCATTTACAACCAGTAAAAATACAGTAAATACAGAGAAAAACCCTAAAAATCGATATATTCATGAGAATCAAACGCAAAAACGAAGGTGTTACCGAATTCCGATTTAAGCGTGCGATATATCAAAACGAAGCTATTGAGATATAGAATCATAATCAATCATCAATTTTTACCCAGAAATCAAGGTATTTTTCTAATTTAATTATTTTAATTCGAATTAATTATAGATTAAATTAGGAATTTTTGTTCTGGATGTTGTTGTTGATATGATTTGATGATTCCATTGTAAAGATAATGATTTTCTGGTCAATTTGGTATATTATATGTCAACAACTGAGTTCAATAACATGTAGAAAAGTTGATTTGATTCTTGAATTTGAATGTTCTTCGTGTTATTAAATAATCTCACCAGAAAATTTAACTTTTTGGCCGGATTTTCGACTCGTTGAACTTGGAAACATATGTCTTACATCATTAAATAGATCGTGAAGTTTTGAATCGGTTTATATCATTGTTTTGTACGTTCGACGAAGGAATCATGTCGCCGGATTCTAGCGACTCGCGGCGGCGACAGTTGATTCCCTTCGTTTCGTTGATTTTCTGTTAATTCTGAGTACAGATACGGATTCCTGGCATCGAGTTATGGTAGACTGGAGATTCTGGTTTAATTCTGGGCAGTTATGGTCATCGCCGGAAAAGCTTCAGGCGGCGGCCATGGCTTCTCCGGCCAAGGGAGGGGGAGACGACTGTAATATTTACAGTTTAGTCCCCCGAGTTTGTATACCTTGTATTTTTAATATTCTCATTTTAAAAACTTGCAATTTGACCCCTGATTTTTGATATTATTTGTAAAATGATATTTTATTATTTTAAAAATCAGAAAATTGTTTATCTATTTATTTTAAATTGTGAAAAATTATTTAAATTATTTATTTATTTAAAAACAAATCAAAAATATTTTATTAATTAATTTTAATTAGTTTTTAATTATTTTAATTAATTGATTAATTTATTATTAATTGATTAATTATTTAAATAATTATTAATTAATTTTATTTGATTTAATAATTGGATTTATTTATTCAAAATTGATTTAAAAATTCTGAAAAATAGTTTCGAGCTTTAAAATATTATTTTAAATTATTTTCAAGGCTCGATAATTATTAGAAAATTATTTTAAAGTCAAATTCGGTTGTTCGAACCCTATTATTTAATTATATAATGATTCGGGGACCCGTTTAATTCCGAAAAATGTTCAAAAATTCATAATAAATCAACCGTTCGTCTGTTTAATATGAAACGAACGCCTCTAAACTCAGAAAAATATCCTGCTTCTATTAAAAATATTTTTGAGACCTAAATTCTGGTGTATCAAAAGAATGTTTGTTTTATGAATCATCCTGAGTTGGTTATTGATCAATAAAATACCCTTTTTGACCCGATTTCAATTCTAAACATATCGAGACCAATCTTTGACGATTCAATTTATGTGCTACATGAATTACGTGATAATGTGTTATGTGAATAATATGATTACATGCCCTATGTGTACGTATTATGTGAATAATGAGTCAGCGTGTCTTTCAAATGTTATCTGAATGAGATGTGATCCTTATCTATTATTATCGGGCGGGTAGAGGATAGGGATAAGCGTATAGACTAGTTAATTATATATTGTCAGTTCATTTAATAGTATTATTTGTGATAGATGCACGTAGTGCGAGACGTTCAAAGTCAGATAGAGATTGTAGAAGTAAAGGCTGATTGCGTGTAGTACTGAAATGAGTGGATTCAGAATAAAGATAAACCTAAGAGGGAAAATGATAAGAAAGGTCAAGTAACCCGTCAAGGGAAATACAGATGCGACAGGACTGAGTGATATGGCAGCTAGTTCAAGATCAGGGATTATCAATCGAGGCAAGTATTTCTAACCTTTCTCCAAAAATACTGCAAATATTTATTCGCTCCTATTCTAAGTTTAGAATAGTTAATTGTTTTATATTCGCTACAATTACTCTTATTATGCCAGTTCTTTTCATTATTGTTCCTATAATTCGATTGCTCTCTTGAGCAAATATCCATTCGTTTGGGTTATTTGCGAACCCTGATTTGGGATATTTTTAAATCAAAATGATTTGATATCCAAATACTCTACAGGCTGGACAGTTATTATGAGGACTAGTGATGAGCTGGATCCTATGGGCCAGGCATGGACCGGACCCTTAGGCCATAGTTTCCTGGGTACCCCATATGTTGGTTGGGTTTATGCAGTTGGGAATAGATACGCACTATCTCCTGACTGATCAGCAGGTTATAGTGCATATGTTGGTTTCTAGTATCCAGTCTAATTTATTGTCGATCGCCAGTAACGGCATTCCTTTCCGAGTAGTTCATAATTACAAACTCACACAAAGATTTAATTCAAATGGATGAAATATTGAAACGATCACTGTTCTTTTACAGCAAAATATGATTTATGATTAAAGGCCACTGAGGGCCGATGTTTTGTTCGCTCAACTATTTAGATATGTAAAGATGTTTTTAAAATCATTCAACAATCGTTTCCAGGAGTTTTCTGATCTGATACCTCGAAACCATTTATGATACTTGTTGGGCATTTTTGGCTCACTCTTGCTTTGTGAACTCTTATTTCTTTCAGTATCAAATGAGGGCAAAGTGAATAACTTTTAATAGATAGCAAAAATGGTGAGATTCCAACTGAAGTAATTTGGAGATGTCAGAGTGATCAATACAAGGAAATTAGTAATGAGGTAATGGAATTGTATCTAGACAATGTAATTTTAGAAGGTTAGATTCTTGTTTCATACTATGACCTGTAAGCGATCCTGAATATGATGGGTTATCTGTATATTTATTTTAATATTCAGGTTTTTATAATAAAGTTGTGTAGGGGCACCCAATCCTGACCCCAGATTTGAGAGCGTCATAATAATTATGATATATTACAGACGTAAATTTCCCAGATGTTACCAATGGTGCCTTTGAGATATTTAAAAATTCTTTTTACATCTAATAGATGAGGTTCCCTTGGATCAGCTTGAAACCTTGCACAGAGATAGGTAGGATACATGATATCAAGTCTAATAGCAGTCAAATATAGGAGTGAGCAAATCATACCGCTATAGTTAGTTGTATCTACTGAAGAACCAGTATTTAAATCTAACTTGGTTGCAGTGGCCATGGGAGTTGATGCCGTTGACCTATCTTGCATTCCGAATATTTTGAGCAAATTTCTGGTGTATTTGGATTGATTTATGAAGATCCCTTCATCAGTCTGTTTAATTTGTAACCCCAGAAAATAACTTAATTCTCCCGTCATACTCATTTGATACCTAGAGTACATTACCTTTGCAAATCTCTCACAAAATTTATCATTAGTAGATAAAAAATGATATCATCAACATATATCTGTACTAATAACAAGTCCTTACCATGGTATTTATAAAAGAGGTTTTTGTCAATTATACCTCTTGTTAAATCATTTTCGAACAGAAATAGAGCAATTATTTCATACCAGGCCCTTGGAGCTTGTTTTAATCCATAAAGTGCTTTATCTAGTAAGTAGACATGATCTGGATATATTGGATCAATGAACTGTGGAGGTTATTCAAACTAAACTTCATCTTCAAGTTCTCCATTTAGAAATGCACTCTTTACATCCATTTAGAACACTTTAAACTTCTTGTGAGCACCATAGGCTAAAAAATTTCTTATTGCCTCAAGCCTTGTAGCTAGAGAAAAAGTCTCATCATAATCAATGTCTCCTTGTTGTGAATAGCCATTTGAAACAAGTATTGCTTTATTTCTTGTAATAATGCCCTCACTATCATTTTTGTTTCTGACACCCACTTTGTACCAACTATAGATCTGTTCTTTGGTCTTGGCACAAGAGTCCAGACTTTATTCCTTTCAAATTAATTAAGCCACTCTTGCAGTGCTGTAACCCAGTCAGCATCTTGAAGATCTTCTTCCACCTTCTTAGGTTTAGGTTGAGATAGAAAAGAACGGTAGAGACATTCATTTTGAGTAGATTTTCTGGTTCTTACACCACTATCAAGATTTTCAATGATTAAGTCAAGTGTGTGTGGCTTAGACCATTTTCTTACAGATGGAAGTTGACTCCTTGAAGAAGAACCTCCCCATTGATCGATGAACTCTCTGTTACTTCTTTGACTAGTACCACTTTCATGTCCTGTTGCTCCCCCGGAATCAGTGTTCCCATTTTAATCAGTATTTGACTCATCAGGATTAAAGGAATGAGAGCCTGTGTATCTATCTACTGATGTCTCTTGATTTGAATCACTTGTAGAAGTGTCTGGATTTGAATCATGTTGCTCCCCCTCAACATATGCTTCAGTGTTAGACGAATTTCAACTGTCTTGTGGATTACCAGAGCTTTGAGTGATATTAGGACTTACTGTATCAGGATTTAAGAGTTCAGCATATGGTACTTGATTTTCAAATCTTAATTTGTCATGATCATCTGCATTTTCTAGACCTATTATCTTCTTGTCATCAAAAGATACATGTATTACAAAGGATATCCCAAATAATTCCTTCATAAGCTTTTAGATCAAACTTGGTAAGCTTCTCCGGATGAGTTTTTAGAACAAAACACTTACAAACAAAAATGTGAAAGTACTTCAAATTTAGCTTCTTTCCCTTCACCATTCCAAATGGTATTTTTCCATGCCTTTTGATCAATGTTGCATTTTGTGTAAAGCAAACAGCTTGCACAGCCTCAGCCCAGAAGTAGATAGGCAATCTTGCTTCCTCTAGCATGGTTCTTGCAGCTTCTATGAGAGTTCGATTCTTTCTTTCAGAAACTCCATTTTGTTGTGGAGTTCCAGGAGCAGAAAAGTCTTGTTTTATGCCCTTGAGTTTGCATAACTCTTCCATAGAGCTATTCTTGAATTCAGTTCCGTTATCACTTCTGATGATTTTCACTTTGTATATTGATCCTTTTTCCAGGTCTCTTACATGATCAAGAAAAATGGATGGAGATTCATCATTGGTGTGCAAAAAATACACCCATATATATCTTATATATTCATCAACAATTACGAGTGCATACCTCTTATTTGAAATTGGCATTACATTTACTAGACCAAAGAGATCAATATGAAGTAACTGATATGGTTCAAGAATGGATGATTCAATTTTACTCTTGAAAGATGTTTTCCTTTGCTTGGCTTTCTGGCATGAGTCACGTAAGCCATCAGGAGTAAACACTTTTTTGGGCAACCTCTCAGAAGATCTTTCCTCAAAAGTTCATTGATATTGTTGAAATTGAGTTGAGAAATTCTTTTATGCCAGTTCCAGCTGTCTTCCACAGATGCTCTACTAAGTAGATAAACTTCAGGTTCATCAGATTTTATGGAGACCCTGGCTTCATATAAACTACCACGTCTTACACTAGTCACTGCAATCTCTCCATCAAGCTTTCTGACAATTTCATAATGCTCCTCAAAAAAGTTGACATGGTAACCTCTGTCACATATCCGCACTATATCTTGACTAATCAGCAGGTTGTAGTGCATATGTTGGTTTCTACTATTCATTCTAATTTATTGTTGATCGCCATTAACGGCATTCCTTCCCGAATAGTTCATAACTATAAAATCAAACAAAGATTTGATTCAAAAGGATGAAACATTGAAACGTTCACTTTTCTTTTACAGAAAATGTGATCTATGATTAAAGGCCAATGAGGGTCGACATTTGTTCGCTCAACTGTTTTAAATATATAGAGATATTTTGAAATCATTTAATAATTGTTTCCAGGAGTTTCTTTAATCAGATACCTAGAACCATTTATGATACTTGCTGGGCATTTTTGGCTCACTCTTGCTTTGTGAAGTCTTATTTCTTTCAGTATCAAATGAGGATAAAAGTGAATAGCTCTTCATAGACAGCCAAAGTGAAGAAATTCCAGCTGAAGAAATTGGGAGGTGTTAGAGTGATTAATAAGAGGAATTAGTAATGAGGTAATGAAATTGTATTTAAACATTATAATTTTAGAAGGTTAGATTTTTGTTTCATACCAAAACCTGTAAATGATCCTGATTGATGATGGGTTGTCTGTATATTTGTTTTAATATACAGGTTTATATTGTTTAAAGTTGTTTAGTGACACCTAATCCTGACCACGGATTTGGGGGGTGTCACAGTTGGTATCAGAGCTACAGGTTCTTGGTATCTGGAATAAGAATAGGTGGAAGTAAGATAGGATTGACAGGTGGAATAAGATAAGAAAGATCCTAGGTATACTCATTTTAAGTTCGAGTTGAGTGTGTATTAAGAATAACAGATCCGATATGGATCAGTAAGACAGGACATTATTAAGATAAGTAAGAGGTGAATATATTAATGCTTTAGATATATTGAGTTCCTAGATACTATAGTTGTGAGGAATTGACAGCTCAACGGAGATTGGGTAAGTTACCCTGCTTTTCATATGATCTTAAAGGAAAATGCGATTGAATTCTGTGATAATTTTGGGAATATAGGAAAGTTCTAGAATGAGCCAACTAAGAATTGCGTAACCGGTTAAGCTCCAGACTGGAGGCAACGCGTTGATTGAAGCTAACAAAGAGCCAACGTTGCAAGTTGAAAGGCACCACTGTGGCAAGGAGCTTTTTAGCACTTTTCGGTGTCCGCATAAGGAACGATATCTACCCTATGAGATATACTGAAGATTAACAAGAAGATAAGACCTTGTCTACAGACAGAATGCCAAATTGCGTCAGTCGGTGGTAACTACGACATCAAGAACAATGATGAAAATATCGAAGCTAGTATCGGATGTCAGCATCAGAGTTAGAGTTACGAATAAAATAGTATGCAACGATAAAAGAAGTTTTTGGCGGCTAGTGAAGGTGAAATAGATTCAATAAAAAGCAGAAGAGATATTGGAATGGATGAACCTTAGGTGGTCATTTCCTCGATTAGGTACCTTGTTGAGGTTGAAGGGAACAACAATCATCAACTCATATAGTAAGGACGACCAGATGTTTGATTTTTAAAATTCTAAAATAAGTTTTCGAAAAAGACTTCCTTAACAGCATTTCTAAAAGATCTTTTCCCAAAATGAGTTTTTACAATTTGGTTGTCGAATTACTACTTGAGTTCTTGTTGTTATAAGTATTAGATCATCCGGAAGAATATTTGATCGAACTTAGTATTGTTAGTACAGAGGGCCAAGTAGACCCGTTAATACAAAGAAGTTCAAAATTTCTTCGAAAGAAGAGTGCAAACCTTGTCGAATAGTATCAACAATCGAATCAACATGCAGAAACGTTATTTATCCAATTTACGGAATTATTAAAGTTTAAAATAGGTTTGTTGATCCAAAAGTAGCCCGAGCATGATTGAAGAATATGGAGGAATCTTCCAGACGATTGAAGGAGAAAAATATTCCTATCGACGGAGTCGAGGTGTTGTAGAATCACGGTTACGTTACGCAATATATAAGAAATTATGAATTATAGTTATAAATTCTGAAAGGACGCGATTATGGTCGAACTACTAAAAATATTAAACATGGAAGCGTGACGTTAAAAATACGAAACCTACATGGCAAGGATGAAGCAAGGAGTTAAGACAACAAATTTAACGAGAAGACAATTATGCTGAGATTGTTAAGATGTTAAAGGCATTTCCAGAAGATATTCTGAATCTATCATCTAACGTGGATCTGAAATCTGTTACTTGAATGAGCCCTAGAAGTATGCATCAACGGAACGTAGATGGCGACCAGCGGTGTCATTCTTTGCTACGATTGCGTACACTCTTCTTGATTCTTAGATACGTGTGAGCTTCTCTCAGTGATAAATATATGAGACAAGAAGAAAAGAAAAGTTATTGTGTCTCTTTCAAATTATTTCTCTTCTCAGAATATTTCTTTTTAATTGAGATAAGGAGTATTATGATATGACGCTTTGTCGAAATGACGAAGAGTCTGGTGGGACGCTACCTAATCATGTGTTGTATGCCATATAGTATGAAAGACTCACCATCTTGAGTACAAATATGGTTGTCTCATTTATATATAAATCATCATTCATTCTTTCCATTTCGATTGTGACTTATTGATTTATGGACCCTTCTGATTATTTTCTTGTACTCTTATTCTTTACAAAAGATCTCCAATCAGATTCATATTCATAAATTCTCTTCCTGTATAAAGTCTACTTTTTGAGCGTTCTAAAAGAAGTAAAATAACCTCTTGTAGCGGATAGAATTACTTGTTGAGTATAAAGATAATTACAAGCCAATAAACGGTGGACATGTCCGTGCAAAGAAGAAGCACCATGCCAATAACGCGGTTGTCACGATGACATCAAATCAGAAGCTGAAATCTATCTACATGATTTGTTTCAAGCCTAAGATTATGAGCGTGAATTAGAGTAGTTAGCAAACTGAATGAGGTAAATTAACCATAGTAATAAGCAAGTGAAGTTGCATACACCAGACGAGGCAATCGATTGACGAGACAGCAGAAGTGAATGAAGGAATTCTCAATAATGACCCGAACAAGCGATTAATACGTAAAATGGAGAAAAAATACTTCAATCACGGGGAGATGTTTGTCATGAAATTTTGACATCGAAGAAATCTCGAGTTTGATGAATCCCAAACATGTTCTTCAAGGAACTGCTACGACTCCTAACCCAAGTAAGTTAGTTACGGTAAATTCAATACTTATAAATGGGCCAGTGAAGAAGGTTCCGTATAAAAAAACATAAGTGAAAATGAAGAATTGGGGATTCAATTGTGAAATTTCTTAAGAAATAATGCTTTGAACTAAATAAATTCTCACAATGTTGGTTGAGACCATGTGTTGATTATCAAGAATTAGACAAGTGAATTAATGAAAGAAGCACATTTTCTCAAGGATATATGTTTTGTTTGACCGGATAAAGGATACAGTATAAGTTCTTAAAAATATCTATATACAAGTATGAGCTGTGGAAAAAAAAAATAATAATAATAAGATTAAAGGATTTCTATAGAACAGATTCATGAACAGGTATAAGTGACATAAATTGTTAATTAAAGAGCTTAACGATGAACCAGAAGAACCCATAAAAAAAGTTTTTAAGAAACAGTAGAATAATTTTATATTCATTAATGGAGTTCCGAGATAGGTGGAAGGAATGAACGAAAGATATGGTTATCGCCCTAGTTTGAAAAAAAGAAAAAAAAAAGAAAAATCAACATATTATATTTTGAAGTATGATGAAATGATGAGTTGGGTTGATGGTGGCGGATTGATATATAGTTGATTTGTTGTTTGGTTGATTGTCGGTGTCGGCTTGAGTCTGACTGGTAATCCATAATATAGAAGAGATACTGCCCAAATTTTTAGAAATACCCCACCTTTAAAGTCAAAAGTATACTTTCGTGTGTTATTAATATTCTTGTTGATACTCTAGATGATTGTGATCTCGGTTCTTGAAAGAAGTGGTTGTAGACAAACTGACTTTATATAATTGGTCTTTGATTTCATTTAGCTAACCATCACTTGGTTCGATTGATCAATTAAAAGAGTTAATTGGTGAATTTTACCACTTATGGTTAGTTAGATGGTAATTAATTCCAATTAGATTAAGTCAAATTCTGATGCGATTTCAGATCCGAAGTCGAATCAATGAGAAATTTGGAGGAGGTGAGGACACCAGTAGAATTCAGAAGTTTAGCGGAATCAGCGTGATGTTACAGCAAGATTGCGAGGCTTAAATTGGATAAATATGCCCTTTGCAATAGATAAGAGAATTAAAATATTATTTGCACATACGAGTGAGAAGAATGTTTTGAAGAGCTAAAGGTTCGAGGTAAGAGCTAAGAAAAGGAAGGAAGAAAATGAAGAAAAAATTAATAACTACATAAATATGGATGTTGTTAGACGATCAAAGAGCTGTCATCATCTGTAATGAGGTTTTATTGAAGGACTTGAAGGAAAGATGATGTACATCGGGCAGAGATCTCAACAATTTAAAACATATCTTCAATACGAAAAATCCAGAAATGTGACACAGAATAGTTAAAGTTATTTAAAATAAAAGTTCTGCGATTAGTGATTATGTGAGTAAGGCTAAATAAATCGCTGTCAATAGATTTTGATAGTTCTGTTAACAAGAATTCTAATATTTAGTATAGGAAGCTTTCATTTCACTATTAGCCACGGAAGGGCTTATCTAATGATAATCAAATCAGTACAATTAGAAAGAAGGGGTTGCTTATATTAAGAAGAGAAAATGAGTCATGAGAATGGAGAACTTGGATAGAAAGGAAAGTTGAATCAAAAGGATGATAAAGAAATTTTGTAAGATTGTCTAGGATATAAGAAAGTTATAAACGTCAGGATGCCAGAACTAATGTAGGACATGAAGTGAGACACTTATATTTGGAGATAAGAAATTCAATATGAGATTATGATTATATATGGAAACTTAAGGCAAGGTATTGATTGACCCGACATAGGAATGGAAATAGGACATATAAATAAATGTCATATTGATTGAAGAACTAAAGCCATCATCAAAGGGTGAACATATTATCGTTACCTTTTCAAATATGAGTATAGCTCGTTAAGGGGCGATATAGAAAATCACTCGAAAACCAGAGATGAAGTAAGTGTTATTTAAATTATTAGGATACGTTAATTAAACCCAAGCATTCTTTTTTTAACGAATACCTTACCCGAGGAATAAGTTGATATTGCTATAAGGAGATTGTGGTGCGCTATCAGATTCAAGTATAGATTGGAACTGATCGATATTATTACTTAATCTTATATTTTTGGACATAAGTAAAGTGAAGAATTTGATGAAACATTTATAAATTAAGATAGAAAATACATCCCAGGAATATGGTTAAGTACTGAAGGTTAAAAGAAATATGCAGTGATCAGACATGAAGAGAAAATGGGGAAAACCGTCAAGGGAATCATTATTGATATGGTATTCCAAACCTAGTCATTCTCTGTTATCAATGAACAGCTTGTCTAATAAGTGGGTTAGTTGCGGCTTGAAGAAATGATGGTACGTCATCAATCCAGGAATTGATGGTAAATGGTCAACAGTATCTGACTAAAGATTTTCCAAAAATATTTGAAATACAGTGAATTATGTTGGACTAGAATAGTATATACCACTCCTAGATGAACGAACATAAAGTAAGGCGGAACTAAAAGAGGGGAATTTGGATAAATATTGTTAACTCAAAGGATACAAGTTATTCCAAGAATATGATGCAAAACATAAATGTCAAAGAAGACTTTCGGATAATACGACATAGCGAAAAGAATGAACGTTAAATGTGACTAGACGTCCAGGGAGAGCATGGTAGTCAGTTTCGTACAAAAACTTCTTGGAACCAAACTAAATGATAATTTGCATTAGAACATGCGGATGATACCTCCAAGTTTGTAAATTTTTCTACTCGATCGTGATTCAAGGGAAATAAGGTATGATGATACGTGTGTGCATCAGTTGTACCTAATAGAGATTTTCTCGTTAACTCTTAATGCTAGTATAACTTCGAGAACGTTGGCAATCAAATATGCCATGGCCTCAGTACATCATTCGCAGATGAAGAAGAAGATTACGGAAATGATTAAAGAGCCTTGAATGCGATTGGAAGCAATTATAAATTAGGTTATTCGAATAAAGAAACATATGGGAATGAAGTTTGAGAATGGGTAACGGTTGGAAACGTTCATGAGCATGAATAATTAGATTTAGATTAAAAAAGAAAAATTTATACGCGTTATGTTGGTCCTCTTGAGACTGTAAAATAGGCAGGATAAGTGGAAGTGAGTTGGCTTCACCGCCACATGTATAGCAGATTAATAGGGTGTTTATATGTGTATACTCAGGAAGAATAATTTAGCTCCATCTTATATAAGATGGAGACTTGAGTTGGAATATATGAGCACGTAATAGAATATATTATTAGCGAGAGGCTGTTCAACAATGATTGGTATTGTACGTTAAAATTATGAAAAGTTGTAAGGTTGAAAGATTCACCTGAGAAAATGAAAGCGAGGTACTTGAAAAATATCAGTATTTACTCCTTAGTGTGATTTTAGGGACATAATCCTTTTAAGGAGAAGGATGTAACATCCAGGACATAGCGTATAATTATTTTTATCAATAAATAATTATTATGTGAATTATCCGATGATGGATAATAATATTTGGATGTTTGTATATAATAAAATGTGAGCATGTTAATTTTAATATGTTCCGAATAAAATATAGATAATTAAGGTATCTTTCTGGTAATTTTTGGAGTGTTATATGATTTTATAATAATTTGTGAATTTATTTATTTATTTTCTGAATAATTACAAAACTATTTTATAAAGCCGAGAATCATCCAACTTCAACCATTTTTACATTTTTACAACTCGAAACTCTTCCGAAAACTCCTTCCCAACCTAATCTAATAATTCCAGACATTTTCCTTGTTATGACTTTTTCGATCCGGATTACAGTTTGACACGTGCGCGGCCCGGCGCAAAATTTTCGATACGATAATCATTTTGATAAATCAACAAAACCCTTATTCTCAAAAGACGGGATAACATTATATTAATTTCGTATAAAGTGTTTTATAAAAAGCCCGGTTAGGATAATTATCCAATACGGATATCAAATCATATCGTTTTTGCTGTTATTTAGCGGCTAAGTAACTAATTTATCGATCCAATAAGATCCAAAATGAACCAATATTCCAAAAATATAAATAGCCTGTTTCTTCTTTTATTTTATTCGTATAATCATAATCAATCAGTAAAAATACAGTAATTATAGAGAAAAAACCCTAAAACGTTACGTTCTTGAAAATCAAACCCTCGAATGAAAGCGTTATCGAACTCCGATTCAGGAGTGCCATATATCAAAACGAAGCACTCCAAAAGTACTTTCTTAATCAATCAATCATTTTAGTGTAGAAATTAAGGTGATTTTCTTATTTATTTATTTATATTCGAATTATTTGATAATTAAACTATAAAAACTTGTTCTTGATGTTGATATGATTTGATGATTCCATCATGTAGATAATATTTTTCTGGTCAATTGGTATATTATATGTCAAAAACCGAGTTCAATAACATAAAATTTGGGTTTGATTATCGAATTAATGAATTAGGGTTTATAATTATGAATGTTCTTAATTGAATTTGGGACTTTTTGATTTAAGGGTTATTGATTGATTTGGATGATTGGGATAACTTCCTGAGGTGATTTGCAATCGATTTACATAATTAATTGTACCAATCGATTCCTGGAAGTATTAACTCGAGTTCATGGGTTTATGTATTTTTTCGATTTGATTTTCTGAACTGTTCTTGAATTATTGGTTAATATAATTGATTGGGTTACATTCGTATGAATTATATACTTAATTTCATATAAAGCACGCTAATTTTAGTAGAGTTTTATGTAAAATCGGCGATTGGCCAGAATAACAGCCTGCGAGCTTTGGTGTTTGGCCAGAGACGATGCACCCCTATTCGTTGTTGTTGTTGTTGTTGTTGTTGGCTTAATTGAATTGCTGAAATCATATGGATTTTTCTGGTCTAAAAATCGTGACGAGAAGATTACGTTGGTGGCAGGATTCGTGACCGCCGAAATCGGCTGTAAGGTCACCGGATTCTTCCATGGTTTCAGGCAATTTCTTCGCCTGTTCTTGGCAGGTCCAAGACCCGGTTTCTGACCCGGGAAATAACCCGGCTTCGATCCATTTTTCCCCAATTCCCTTTCCTGAATTCTGTTTCTAGAATTTTGTTTTAAAATAAATCAAAATTTCTATTTTTAAATTCAAAATTTCATTTTTTTTGTAATTTTAAAAATCATTATATGATATTCTGGGAAATATTTTAATTCAAAAAAAATCTTAATTATTTAGTTAATTAATTTTAGTTGATAGTTAATTATTTAATTAGTCAATTAATATAAATATTAATTGATTAATTAATTTAATTAGTTATTAAATAATTTAATTGATTATTTATTTAGATTTAATTATTTATTTTTGATTTAAAAATTTCAAAAAAATAGTTTCGAGCTTTATAATTTAAATTATATTCAAGACTCGATAATTATTATAAAATTATTTTAAAGTCATATTCATGTAATCAAAACCTATTATTTAATTATAAAATGATTCGAAGACCTATTTTAATTCCGAAAAATGTTAAAAAATTTATAATAAATCAACCGTTCGTTCGTTTAATACGAAATGAATGCCTCTAGACTCAGAAAAATATTCTCCTTTCACTAAAAATACTTTCGAGACCTAATTTCTTTTGTATCAAAAGATCGTTTGTTTTATGAATCATCTTGAGTCGATTATTGATCGATAAAATACACTTTTTGACCCAATTTCAATTCTAAACGCATCGAGACCTATATTTTGACGATCCAACGTATGTGTTACATGAATTATGAAACTACGTGTTATATGAATAACATGATCATGTGGCTTATGTACACGTGTTATGTGATTTATGAGTCAACATGTCTTTTAAATGTTATTTGATTGAGATGTGATCCTTATCTATTATTATCGGGCGGGTAGACGATAAGGATAATCGTATAGACTAGTCAATTATATATTGTAAGTTAATTGAATAGTATCTTTTATGATAGATACACATAGTGCGAGGCATTCCAAGCCAGACAGAGATTGTAGAAGTAAAGCCTGATTGCGTGTAGTAATGAAACGAGTGGGTTCATAATAAAAATAAACCTAAGAATGTAAAAGGTAAGAAAGGTCAAGTAGCCTGTCAAGGGAAATACAAATGCAATAGGACTGAGTGATATGGCAGCTAGTTAAAAATCAGAGGATTATCAATTGAGACAAGTATTCCTAACCTTTATCCTAAAATACTGTAAATATTTCTTCGTTCCTATTCTAAGTTCAGAATATTTAAATGTTTTTATATTTCACTGCAATTACTCTTATTTATGCAAGTACCTTTTTAATCTTATCCCTTGATTATCGATTGATCGCTTGAGTAAGTACCCATTCGTTCGGGTTATTTGCGAACCCTGGATCAGGATGTTTTGAAATTGGAATAATTTGACATCAAAATACTCCACGGACTTGATGGTTAAGATGAGGAACAGTGATGAGCTAGACCCTAAGGGCCAGAGATGGCTGGTTCCTTGAGTATTGGGCCATAGCTGCCTGAGTACCCCATATGTTTGGTGGGTCTATGCAGTTGGGTATAGATCTGCACTATATCTTGACTGATCAGCAGGGTGTAGTGCATATGTTGGTTTATGGATTATATGAGTGATATAACCAAAATTAAATTTCAAAATAATTTTATTTGGTTTGCTATTTTAACAATCAAGCATCAGTTTGACTAGTACAATTAACTAGTGTTTGATCCTGAATTGGTGTTTCGATTATTTTAAAAATATTTTTCAACGATCAAATTGTATGGATTTAAATAAATTAATATATATATATATATATATATATTAGTGATATAACCAAAATTTGATATCAAAATATTTTTATTTGGTTTGCCATTTTAACAATCAAGCATCGGTTTGACTAGTACAGTTAAGTAACGTTTACTCCTGAATTTGTGTTTTGATTATTTTAAAAATATTTTCAAAGATCCAACAATATGGATGTCAATAGATATATATTAGTGATATAACCAAAATTAAAGTTCAAAATTATTTTATTTGGTTTGTCATTTTAACAGTGAAGCATCAGTTTGACTAGTACAATTAACTGGTGTTTGATTCTGAATTGGTGTTTCGATTATTTTAAAAATATTTTTTAACGATCCAACCGTATGGATTTAAATTGATATATATTAGTGATATACCCAAAATTTCATATCAAAATAATTTTATTTGGTTTGTCATTTTAACAGTCAAGCATAGTTTGAGTAGTAAAGCTAACTAACGTTTAATCCTGCATTTCTGTTTTGATTATTTTAAAAATATTTTTCAACTAGCCAACCATATGGATGTATATATATATATATTAGTGATATAACCAAAATCTAATATCAAAATAATTTTATTTGGTTTGCCATTTTAAAAGTCCAGCATCAGTTTGACTAGTACAGCTAACTAACGTTTAATCCCGAAATTATGTTTTGATTATTATAAAAATATTTTTCAACCAGCCAACCGTATGGATATAACTATATATATATATATATACAAACAAGTGCCCCTCATATGTGACACATGTACTAGATAACTGACACTATATTTATTTGCAAATTTATTTTCTTGTACATATACATGCATATATTTTATTAGTTATTACCTACTTCATCAAGGGCACTAAGGGTGTAACTCTCTCTTTTGTCATTTGTCAGAATGTTGAAAATTTTCAAATATAATGATCTAAATTTCTTTTTCTTACATGGTCAATACATTATCCAGGGGCACTAAGTTGATACACGTAATACATTGTAGGGGTACAAATTGGGATATAAGTTCCTACTATTTTGTTGATATTGGATTTTTATTAGCTTTTAATTTGCTTAATCTCTTCTCCAGCAAAAAAATTGTTAAAGGACCTTTTGCCAAGAACTGGAGAGGTGAAAGAGTTGCTTCATTTAATAGTATTCCTAGCAGCACTTTAATATTATGTTTATGATTAGCTTATGGTTGAACATTTTTACGGTCACCTTCTGTTGTGGTTTGTTGATAAATTTTTCTATAATGCCTACATCTAATTTGTATATTAATTTTTGAGTTCCTATTGTGGATGTCACAGTTGTTGATCTCACTACTAGGCTAGAAAAGAAGGCCACTTACGAACAAATTAAAGCTACTACTATGTAAGAATCATTAATTTATTGCTTATGAACTTATCTATATTAAAGTATATGCTTAAGTATTATGAATAATTTCTAAGGTTAGGTTTTGTATTAATTTTGTCTTTATTTATTTCATTGTTTTTATATAATATATTATTATACTATATCAAGGAAGAGTCCGAGGAAAGGTCAAGTGAATTTTGGGATACATTGAAGATGATGTGGTCTTCACAGACTTTATGGGTGACAGAAGGCAAACTTGCGGTTGTCTTCTTTCACTTAATTCATTAACCTGTCTCAACACTTTATCTAGAGATATATGATTTGTGAGACCAAACCTTGTAAGCATGAGTTGTATTCTGAACCGGAAAGTTGTTTACCTAGCTAATTACTCTTTGAACTGCCTGATTAGGAGTCACCTTTGGAACCATGCAAAATTTTTAATATATTAAACTAGTTCACATTTAAAAACTAGGCTCTTTGTTAGTTGTTTCATTCATTGTGAAATGAATGAATTTACTATATAGTTTGTCATATTGTCCATGAATATAAGATGCGATACCTTATTCGTTGTCTTAAATTTTCCAGGTCAAGCATCTTGATGGGAAAGGAGGAATTGCTCTAATATAACTTTGTCAAAGCTTATTTCATGGCATGAGAATGAACGGGGATACAGATAGAAAATCATTTTCATCTAATTGTGATATGTGATTGAATTGTTTCTCTTACGAGCAGAATTGATTTTTGGTTATAAATCTTGTGATTACATGTTCCTCTGTTATTTATTGTCACTCATCACCAAAATAGAAGGCGCTGGTAAGTGTTCAACTATAAAAGAAGTTATAAGTTTTACAAAAAGTGTAAGAAATACTATTGCCACTATAAGAAAAAAGCTAATAGACATCGGTTTCTTGCCGATGTCTTTGTGTTTTTTGACCGATGTCTTAGTCTTCGATGTCTATTCTAGACATCGGCCAGAAACCGATGTATATACTAGCATAAACATCAGTTTTTAGTAATTTTCTGATGTCTAAGGTCCCAATTTTTACAAAATATGCTAAACATAATTATTTTTATGTTATAATTACATTAAATATATGACATTGAACAACTACTAACATAACAAAAAAAGGCTTAGACATCGGCTTTTAAAATAGTAGTGTTGTTTCTGTAAATCTTAAACATCCCCTAAAAGCGATGTCTTTGAGCTTTTAGACATCGTTTTTTAAAAAAAATACTGATGTGCAAAGGTGTATTAGATATCGGTTTTGGACGATGTCTATTTTCTTCAAGACATCGATATTTTTCGAAAAAAAACAATGTATTTGTGCTTCCTAGACATCACTTTTGCCCGATGTCTTTGTCTATATAGACATCGGCTTTATTCTTAAAAAAACGATATTGATTAAGACGTTAGACATCAATTTTGGACGATGTCAATGTGCCTAAAGACATCAATTTTATTACAAAAACTGATTTGTATTTGTTTCTTAAACATCAAATTTAACACAGTAAAAGTGATGAATATATTTATTTTTAGGTGTTACACTACTTAAATGAATAAATTCTTCCATCAACTTTTCCTGCACTGTTTCCAGACCAAAGTCATCTACAACTACACCATATGCATTCATTGTGTTTTGTCACATAATTCTGAATTTTTTATCCAGACCCAACGCTCAAAATGATCTACCCATGCAATCAGAACCTGATGAGAAAATATAACTAAACTATAAAGCAACTGAGGAGCATATCAGTGTTTGAACAACTATGAAATATACTAGCACTGACCAACTTTATATACTAGCAATCACCAACTTCACTAACTATCAGCTTTATTGCCATCTTTTCAACTCCACAAGCCCATAATCGGTGACCAAGCTGCTCTCAAAAATTTTCAACTGTAGTCAACAAACATCTTGTCAACTAAATTAAATTTCAACTGTAGTCAACTCAAACAAATGCAAGCAGCAAAAATAGAAATTCAAAATCTTGCAGAACATAGATCACATAATTGAATCCCTTTTAACATATGCATAATTCATATCAATAAACCAGTCCAGAATGTATAATACGTAAGCCATTATTAGCTGGGAAACTAACAAAGGAAAAACTTGTTCCGGCCAAAGATAATTCCAGAGCCGTATAAAAATATTAGCAAGGCGAAAGAAAAAAAATTATACATCAAAAGCAAAATCACTAAGAAAGCAACTACCGATTCATTGATAGACCCCGAAATGGAGTTCAAAACATGCTTGCACTTCTCAAAATGGTTGTTTAATTTGTTGACCTCTTTCATTTAACCAAACAATTAATAAATCAAATACAATTACGTAACCCAAAAAATAGCATTTCGATATCCGTAAAAATAACAGAACACAAACCAGAGAAACGGAATGCTGATCGCATGTCCCGTTCTCAATCACATCACCTAAATTCTCCACCAACTATACATACACATCAAACACTCAATACTGATTACATATGAACCATTACAAGAATTCCTTTGACAATAACAGCTTCTGAAAAGTACTTACCCTCAGGCAGCTGCTAAATATAGAATCTCTCAGCATATCTTGAAGGCAACTTCTCAAAGCATCACAAGCCCAGCACGACAGATAATAAGATATAGACATCTGTAAATTGTGAATGTTGCAACACGAGAAGCCCAATGCAGGTTAAGAAAGTGGATAGTATATGACTTACCTTGGATTATCTAATAAGCGCAAGTAGTAGCGAATAATATGCTTCAACAGCCGTGATGATGGTTGCTCAGCAAGAGCAGCAACCATGTTTGCCAGAACGCGACCCACAACAAAAAATTGCTCTGCAGTTGTACCGATGTAATCCAATCCAACATCATCTAATAAGATTTTTTGCACTATGAATGTGGCCGCAATTGATATTTCATTTTCTTTTGTCTCTTGGTTTTCAAAAATGATCTTTTGACTTTGAGCTGTGGAAATATTCACACTGATCTAGTCACTATTGTGTGTAATAAGATCTAGAATGTAGCTCCTAAACCTACTAAGATACACACACATACACACACACATATATATATATATATATGATGTGTGTGTATATAAAGCTAATATGAGCAGGCAAATAGCTATATACAGTTTGACCATTGTTGAAGGAAACATTGAGAGACCGTAGGTTATATATAGAAATAACATATACAAGTTGTCTCTCTTATTTTCGAAACATTCATAAGATGTCAACATCTGCTACACATTAGAAATGAATTAAAAAAAATTAGATTTATAGAGTATAATCGAATTAGAAAATCATAAGACAGTACGGAGTCTACAACTATAGAAGTGACTTATGTCACTGAACAATAGTTTATAATTATATCAGGAACAACATAAATATATTTACCATTAAGGAACAACAATCTCGTATCTGGGTGGGAAGCCACACACTGCAAAAACAATAACACGAGTAATGAACTGGTGTAGAACTGTAGATAAATCTATAAATAATTATAATATAATTGAAGTGCATAGTATCAAGGCATCTCTTAACACTACTAAAAATTAGTGTTCCACTGGCTGAATGTTTTGCTATAAATTTATCACAAAAAGAAAAAGAAAATTACTTGGAGAAGCGCTAGTGCATTCCAGACTTTGTTTGATTGTACTGGCGTCAAATTTGGGGGTGACAAGACAGGGTAAATTGAAACAATTTCATATAAATACAAAGATAAAATGCACACAATTCCTAATTATAAATCTTTGTTCGTGAAACTAATTTAACTCAGGTGCCCACTAATTTAAATTATTACAGTGTGACAAAAATATGGAACAAATAGTGGATATGATGTTTAGTGACTTGCACATACACAGGTAGACCGCCAATAGCACAACAAAGAATTTTTATAAATGAATTCTACTGTAAGTATAAAATAAAAGATAAATAAATTCTAAAAACTTACATGAAACATAAACCACCGCCTCCAGGAATCCAACAGACAGACTCTAGCTTTAATAGGTAACAAAAAATATCAAAATTCAATACCAAGATACTGATTGTCCCCCTTACAAGCAGAAGCGCTTCCTTAAAAATTAAATCTCTATTAAAAATCCGAAAATAATCATAGGTTCCTCTGCAAATAAACACAATCTTTAATCTTTTCCAACACAAGTATTCATAAAGGAAAGTAACAAACAATTCAGACTCATGTATGCATCTTCAAGAGGATCTTCATAAAACTAAAATCAAAAAATTGAAAAAGTAAAAAAAAATAAAACAGAAATATTAATTTAATTAACAACAAATTGAAAATGCATAAAACACAAAAGACATAAATTGGATTAAAAATAAATAATAAAAATGATGTGTGTGTAAAACAACCTTAGGGAGTTCGAGAAGAGCGTTATCTCTGACATCGGGATTACTGAGATCCAACACGAGCTACTCCGCTGATTGCATTTTCTGATCTTTGTTTACTAGAGCTCCGACTACCGACGATGAAGAACCTGGTTGACCGAATGCACCTAAGTTCTCAAAATCTTGCAAATTCTTCTACAAATTGTAATACATATACTAAACAGAGCATCATCATGCATCAATTATAACAATATACCAATTAAATTTTTATAATAGAATCAAATAATGATAAGAAGCAAAGAACCCTCAACAATAATTACTAAAAAGAAATCGAAATTCTACTTAACTGCGAGGCTCTTTCTCATTGCAACTCAAATATAAATAACTCAAAAATTTCCTCAAAAAACATCAGCAATATTACTACAACTATCAAAATCCAGCACTACAATTCTTCAAACTATAACAAAAATAAGAAGAACCATTCAAAAGCAAAAAAGTTACTGAATCAATACCTGAAACAACTGAGCTGACTTGGTGAGTTGTTCTTGGGGTTTAACCGAGTTGGAATCAAAAGCCCGTGCCATTCCTCTTATACAACACGCCACAAACAAAACAACAATTATCTTGTACAAAAATGAAATCAAAATAGTTAGTAACTTAAAAATAATACGGTGCTCATTATATTAAATAAGGGTTTCAATTTTATAAAACCCTAATTTTAAAAAACTAGGGTTTTAATTGAAAAAAACCCCAATTTAAAAAACTATGGTTTGCAAGCTTGGGTTTGAGGATGAGAATACGAGAGCAGAGATAGTTGAAGATCAATTTCAATTTTAAAATGAAGGTCGGGGAGAGATAGAGAGATTAGAGAGGGATGAGAGGGAGTCTGAGAGGGAGAATTTTTCTGAGTGAAAGATGAAAGACGGGGAACATAAAAAAATTGGTAAAGAGGGAATATTTTTGGCTAAGGGGAAAAGAATTGGGGTTGCCGTGGATTGAATTTTTTTTATGAAATTTAAGACATCAGTTTTAATATGAGACGATGTCCTAAATACAGAAAGACATTACATTTACGCGGGATGATGTGTATTAAATATTAGACATCAGTTGCAGGACTTGACGATGTCTAATATGTGACGTCTATTAACCTTTTTCTTGTAGTGTGGGTTACCAAAAAATTATGTTTACCTATGTACTAGAAATCCAGTTCTTAATATAAAACTACAGGTTACTAGACATGTTAAAGAAAAAACTGGAAAGATCAAAATGGAAATTAGTGATGGCACAAATTATATGGGAATACTTCAAGAAGCTGATACTGGGGTCGGAATCAGTGGGTTCGAATAAATGCAGGTGCTTAACTATATTAACTACATATGATTTTCATTACTGGTCATGTTTTATCTAACTTCTTTTAAGCCCGTAATGTATCTATTTACTTATTAGGAACTCTTGTCAAGCGGTATTGCCATAGCTCACTTCAAATTTTGAAGCACTTACTGTTGGTTTATGGGCATTGGTGTTATTGCTGGTGCATGAGCGTTATAGTGTGCGTATATATTTTGGAGTTGATTCTGAGTTTTATGTTGAGAAATGTTCTCTGGAAAATTTAGTTTTGACTTTGTTTGTAGTTGAAGACTAGTTGTACAATATGTAGTTTAGATATGATGTGCATAGCTGGCCAATTGGATGGATTAGATAATGTTGTTAATCTATATAGTTGATGACCTCCGAATTTTGTTGGTTTTGGTGATTTTGCAATGATGAACAGAATTTTATGATTTTGATTTGTAGGTATTTTTTTTAGGTTTAATAGATTTTCATTTTGGCATATGTTTTTCTTTTTATCATTTGGTCTTTTTGAGTGCATATAATATATGGGTGCATATAAAACAAATAGTACCTGTCTAATTTTTAGGTATATAGACATCAGTTTCTGCACACATTCTTAAAAAATGTTGTTAAAATGATACATGGACATTAGTTCTTAAACAAATCTGCAAAGCACCTGATGTAAATTTCAAACGAATATATCGGCACATTTTTAAAAACTGATGTCAAAGAAGGAGAAAGTTTAATACCTTTTACATCGACTACAAAATGATGAGATATGCATAGAAAGACTACGGTTAACATAAGGAAACCGATGTTAAAAAAATATAACACATCAGGCCAGAATCTATAATCGATGTCAAAAGGAGGCTTTAACATCGATTTTCTTTCAAAAGCGATGTTAAAAGCAAAATTGACATCGGGTTTGTTTTTATAAACGATGTAAATGCTGATTTATACTTTATAAATTTATAGTTAAGTTTCATAATTAGATCATATAAAAGCTATTTGAAAAGATTGTAATGCAGTTTCTGTTTAAAAATAGAGAATACACATCGGCTTTTAAGCTAAAACGGATGTTAAAGATGTTCCCAGACATCATTTTATAACCGATGTCATATGGGGTACCTTTCTCTACACTTGCATAGACATCGGTCATCAAAACTTTTAACATCGGTTTTTGGCTGATATCTATTGAAGGTTTTCTAGTAGTGACACTATCAACTGCTAATCAACCCTCAAAATCCAGGGAACCTTTAATGAACATAACTTCAAACTAGGTGACTAGAATGACGATAATGAAGTCACGTCGTCAAGGACAAATCTTCCTTCATAAAGAAAATGGACAAGAAGTCATTCATTTGAATTAACTATAAGAGATGCATCTACTAGAGTTAAAACTATAAGAGCAACTTAAGAGGAATATTTGTACAATAGCTTTCTCTTACAAGAAAAGCCCAAACGAGTTGAGGAAGGTCTACTAAATTCAGACTTGATTTTAGCTCTACAGGGAGATCTAAACCAGTTTTAAGGAAACGAATATGGAAGTTAGTACCGAGGCTAAAAGAAAGATTAATTATTGGAACAAAATGATTATTAAGATCTAAGATGGATAAAAATGGCATGGTTACAAGGAACAAAGCCAGATTAGTTGCTAAAGGCTACTCTCAAGAGAAAGCAATCATTATCTTTCTAGCCTATGCAGCTCATGCCAATTTTAAAGTGTATGAAATAGACATGAAAAGTACTTTTCAAAATAGAGAACTTAAAGAAGAAGTATATTTATATTCCAGCCACCAAGATTTGAATTTTCCGAATTTTCAGAGTATGTATATCTTGTTTTAAAAGCACTGTAGAGTATGAAGAAGCACCTAGAGCCTGGTATGACACTATATCTCAATTTTTACTTGAAAACCATTTTACTATAGGTGAATTGCATAAAAATCTCTGTTATAGAAATGTCAATGATTTTAGTATTCTTGTATAGATCTATGTGAATGACAAAATTTTTGAATCTACTGATCAGAAACTTTGCAAAAAGTTTATAAAAATATTGCAAAGAAAGTATGAGAGGGCCATGAAGGGTGATCTAAACTATTTTCTTGGCTTACAAGTTAAATAAGTGAAACAAGGAATTTTAACAGGTCAAACTAAATATATGGGTGATATTTTAAAGAAGTTTGACATATCAAATTGTTCACCAGCCAAGACTCCTATACCAACTGCCACTAAACTAAAAATGAACACTTTTGAAAAGAATGTGGATATTATTAGTTATAGAGGCATGGTTGTATTTTTTTATACTTAACAGCCATTCAACAAGATATTATGTTTGCCATTTTTTTATGTGCTAGGTTTCAATCCGATCCTAGAGATTTTTATTTAGTAGCTATAAATAGAATTTTAAAATATATAAAAGGGACACTAAACCTTGGCATTTAGGATCCCAGATAATCTGGTTTTGATCTAATTGGTTATTTAGAGGTAGTCTATGCAGGTTGCATAATTGGCAAGAAAAAGTACAACCAAAAGCTGTCAATTTCTAGGAATCAAGCCGGTTTCATGGTTTAGCAAAAAGTGGAACTCAGTATAAATCTCTACATCTAAGGATGAATACATTGTAGCTAAAAGTCGTTTTGCACATATTTTATAATTATGTATGAGAAATTAGTTATTTGATTATTGATTGAGATTGGAGAAAATCCCAATCCGTTGTTAAGTATAATTTCAGTACAATTAGACGGTTTATTGATATTTAATTTATAAGTCAGCCCAATTGTAGTACGTTCTTGACTATTCCGTCCAAGTAATCATCTCAGTTGCGCTATTTCTTTTATTTTTCTTCATATATAGGAAATTTTAATATAATTGAACCCAAAAAAAATAGTTTTTAACCCATTTGTTAATTTCTTCTTAATATATATCAACCACATCTACAATCAACATAATACTAACCATCATGACTTTTTCTATTCAAATTGGTAAGTGATGGCTTAACTTAATTTTTTGAACATTCATATCTTCTACATGCACACAACAGTAATTACTCAATTCTTGATCATCGGATCGTATTGATCTAATAAGAGATGTCAAATCTTGAATATTTATGAACACAAAGATTTTACCTTTAATTAATATAAATTTTTGTTGTTTATCAAAACTGTTATGTTATTTATTATAATCTGAACTGAATTTTTGTTATTAATTTTTGTTCTTTAACTTTTGTTATTTTTGTTATATATTTATTTACCAAATTCAATCCGAACTGAATTTTGTTCGATCATAATCTGAATCATCCGCTATTAATTTAAATTAGACCCAAACTAAATCACATTTTATCTAATTGGAATTTCCTCCAAATATATCATAATCCGAAAATGAATCTGATCCGAAATTAATACAATCCAAAATAGATTCAGTTATTCGAATCGTCACCTTAACTGTAGTGTGTACGCCTTTTCTATTCCAAAACTTAGAAGTTGAAAGACGAGTGCAACTAACGTCCAAATTAGCTGGTTAAATGGCATCACATTTATTATTAAAAGCAAGCTTGCAAATATTTTACTTTACACTTCCTATAATGACAGACCATTATATTTGTGTGTTAGAGCACCATTTATTTTAAAATTTGAAGTAGCATTTTTAACCATGTTAGAAAATTTCTTATTAATTGTAATGCATTGTCTTGAAGGCATCTCTTCGGGTTAAAAATAGATAATTTAATTTAGTTATTTAATTTAACGAGGAAATTTCTTTGTGCATTGCAAGTTCTTATTGCCCGTAAAGTATATATAGGTGTCTAATTTGTTGCCCAGTAAAGATACAATTGTTTAAGGGAGTTAGATACAATTGTATAAATATTTCGAACAAGTAATAAAATATAACAGCATTTTATATTTCTGATAAAAACTGTTACAAAATCCTCTCAAGAAATATTGATGTTCTTGAGAGCTGCTAGGTCGAATGATGCTCGAGTGTTATATCACTAAGTGATGACCTAAACTGTGTTTATATACTACACAACTACAACAGATTAATATAAGATATGGATTATAAAAAACTAACTGAAACTGATACATATCTTAAACTAAATAGATAAAGTCCTATAACTCATACGTAAAAGATATCTGCTCCACATTATAAGGAACAGAACAAATCCTCTAATGTTGACTGTCTTCAAATACTGATGTCATACAAATACTGATGACATACCAAATCCTGAGGGTACATCAGATCCTAATGACACCCAAACAGCTAGGTCCTGAGCTTCTTCTGACCATTGAGAATTTAATATGTAACAATCTCCCCCAATTATACTTAATGCAATGAAGCATAAATTACATTGTCAATGATGCCAAAACAATCTACAAAATGTACAAGGAGTAAAGCTTATTACAAGCTTTTTCTTCAACTTTCTCTTCTCTTCAATATCTTCTCCAAGCTGATAGATAGCTGATCTTAACTTAGAAATTGAGCTTTTACTTATATCAAGATTACCAATCAACATGAAACTTGAACTGCCATCTTCATGATCAGGACTGAAGGATAACTGAGGACTGTTGAGAAAAACTTGTAGCACTGTAGCTCCCTTTTTCATCTGCATTTCTTGACCAGTATAAGTTATGTATTCAGGAACATATTCACCATTGTATTTATCATCTTTTGTCATGACTCTTCTTCTGATCACTTCAAGTATCATAGAAGACCAGTTTCTGGTGACTTTGTTCTCAACTCTAAGAAGATAGTGAATGTATTTCAATTCTGTCACATTCTTCATTAAGAGTTGCTGCAATGTAAAGCTTTTTACTTTACCATCCCTGAAAAAGTACAAAATCTTTTCTCTGACATCATTATCATTTATCTTTCTATGAACAATTTTCACAGCTTCAACTTTCTCAAGATGTGAAGGAAAAACTCTTTCATCAAGATTTACCGTCAGAGTATCTGTATCCAGCATATCAGATTCTAAGATCTCTATACCGGAATGACCAATGCCTCCTCTGGTTCAAGATTTGATAAGTTACAGTTTTTCATTATATACCATCGAAGAAGGCTTCTTGATGGACTTATCAACATCTTCCTGTTCTGAGATAGAATCTCTTAACCCAGCTGACATAAATTTAACATGCTTGAACCCCTTAGAATAATTGAATACACGGATGTCTTTCCATTTTCTATTCTTCTTGCCGAACGGAGCATATTTTGATTACAAATCATCAGTCTTCCCATCTGCTTTATGCCATAGCTCCCTCTTTGATTTTAAAACTCTCTGCAAATATTCTTTGCATGCTTGATCAGCTTTCCTTCTATCAATATTTTCTTTTTCATCAGCCTCTAAAATATGAGGAGTGATTACTAGGGATGGAGCTGACTCATTTAATGCTTTGATCACTTTTTCATTAGAGTGAAAATAAGTTATCAGGTTCACAGCATCATGATCTGCTTTTACCTCAGGATTTGTGTCTGCATCAGGAGTTACATTCAGATTTGTTGTATCAGCTTGATCAATGCCAATGACTGATCTTTTCTTCCTTGGTATAATTAACTCTTCTAGCTTCTGGACTTCTTCATCTTCTTCATTTCCTTGTACAGGAACATAAGTTTCTCTGGATAGAAAATTCAGAAAAGTAGAGTTGAATACAGTCACTTGACTTGGTTTAGAAATTCTTCTTCCTCTGCCTCTTCCTCTTCCTCTTGCTCTTGCAGATCTACCACCTCTTCTTCCTCTTCCCTTAGAAGTGTTAGCTTCAGCTTCAATTTGAGCTAAAAGCTCCTTTTATTGCATAACCGCTTCTTCAGCTGTTAGATCAGGAAATTCTTCAGTTATATACCTAAGAGCAGTCCTAGCATTCTTTTGCTCAAACTTTTTGTCTTTATAGTACAAGACAATCTCTTCACCTGTTTCCTTATGCCTATGAGGAAAGAACAACCCTTTAGCACCTGCTAAATTATAAATTGTAATGTCATCATCCTCAGGAGTATCAGCAGTAGTCTTGTGCTTGGCTTTATCAGCACCAGTAGACTTCCTCTGTCCTGACAAATCATTCTTCTTGGAATGTTGAGTTTGTTGAGCAGTAGAAGAAATTTGAACATCTGTAACTTGATTATTCTTTTCACCTTCATCATCAATATCTTTATCCTTTATCTGAATAGAATCTGTTGTACATTTTGTAGCAACTACATTCTCCCCCTTTTTGGCATCAGTATTTGAAAGAAGAGAAAACAGAGCATCCAGTTTGTCACCTATAGAAGAAACCTTATCTTCTAAGAAAGAAAGTCTAGAGGCTATGCTATCTTGAGTTTAATATGTTTGATGGTATTTTTCACACTTTTGATTTCAGCTGAGTTAGGTGTGTGAAGCAAAAATCCATCAATTTTCTCTTGGATACCAGCATGAGACTTCTTCATTTCATCAAGTTCAGAGTGAATTCCTTTAACAGAAATGGTTGAGGCCTTAAGATTCAACCTTAGATCAGGAGTTTGAATTTCATCATAGGCACGATGAATGTGTTGCAGACCAACCGCAGACGAGACAGAAGAATTTGCAATTCTCCATTTATAATCCCATTATGTCTGTCTAAAATACTCAGCATCAGGATTGTAATAAGAAGGATTTTCAGTGAAGTGCGAAGAAGAACCAATATTGGACTTCTTAGATGCATTAATCGCAGACTTGCAGAATTAGGATCATCGTCATCACTATCATTGTCAGAATCAGACACGCCACCTAAAGAATATGCGGAATCAGGCATAATTTCCTTGCCTTTATCCAGATTCTTTACAAGAGATGCATGTGGTTGATGTGATCCTGAAACAGAAAGATAGTGACACCTAAATCTCTCTATTCTTTTCAAGTGATCTTATCACTTCTCACACAACATATTACTTTTAATAGTAACATTATTCTCACAGAAGACACTTTATAAGTAAAGAAAAACTTATAAGATTCTTGTCTCAAAACTACCTCTCCTTTTGCCAGTACAAGAGACTGCCACTCAAAATATTTTTTTTTATTTTCACAAAGTCTCACAGAAAGGCTCAATCGCACATATAGCAAAAGAATAAGAGATGGCTGAGAAGAGTTGTATGCTTTTCATATAAATAGAGGTAATCTCAAATAAGAGACTATTTATAATCATACAAACATGAGAATATATGAGAAGTTAGCAATAGCTGAACGCGATTCCGCAAATGGAAGTAATGATAGTGGAGGAACAAACAGCACATCAAGATGTTTTTTCAAACTAGCAACTAGTAATGGATCAGCAATTGTAGCTAGTGCATTTGAAGGATGATCCTCATTATTGATGAACAACAACTATCATGACCACAGTATCTATTGTGAGCCCAATTGTGAATTCACAAGGTATAAATACTGGTGTTATTTTATCAGCATTTTTTTTAAATACTGATTTAGTTCTTTCAGCATTTATAGTATGCTTTTCATGATAGAAATCTTGTTCACATGATTACCACTAGACCTTAGTTATGGACTACCTCTAGTTGTATGATCACAAATCACCCGTCTTTAGCCACCTCTTATTTCTGTAGGATAATCTTTTTGAGCCTTTTTCCGTGAGATGTTTGAAAAGATTGAGAGAAAAACAAAATTTAAGAGTGGCAGGATCCTTATTGTCAAAAGGAGAGGTAGATGAAAGATAGGATTTAGCAATCCTTGTGAGGAAGCTCGGACTATTAAAAGTCATGGGATGTGTGGTGTGAGAGTAGTGAGACTACCTTAAAAGAATAGAGATATTTAGTTTTATTTGCTATATGTTTGCAGATGCTGATAGTACTAAAGGAACAGATGCTGAACAACAATCTGTTAAATCTCAAGAAAACTCTAATGTATCAAAGGCTATTAATCTCCCTACAAGTCTAAGTACTGATACTTTCTTACAGTCCTTATATTCTAGCATTCCACCACAAGAGATAATCCATATTTTTGTTGAAAAACAATCCATTCATTCTTCTTTTTTATCACATGAGATAATCCCTGTTGTTGCTGAAGATGTAGTACCACAACAGTCCATTCATAAAAATTCATCCATTTCATAATCACCTTATCATTCTACAGGACCTGAGTTCCTGGAAGTTCATATTGAAGCTCCAATTCATTTACTACAATACTTGAAATTGTGGAGAAAACTGCTAAAGATGTTGAAGCTTATGAAGCCACTGAATCAATTTCTCATTCTATTCTGCATATTGAAGTTGCCTATAAAGTTCAGAAATTAGTGCAAGATCCAGCTGCTATTGAAGCATCTAATGATGGTAAAGAAACTCATGTATCTAATGCTATGTTAGATCTTGAGAATGGTCTTTTCTTTCCTAAAGATATGCCTATGCATGTGAGACAACAAAATCTGATAGAGTTAGATGCTAAGAAGAAGCATGATTATTCTAATAATCTCTAGAATGCTTATTGGAAAGATAATACATATCCTATTTCCAGAACACGTGTAGTTGAACATCTGGAAACAGCTGAACAGAAGATTACAAATCCTGATGTACTGAATCATCTGAAAGCATCAACATTAGTTGTTAGATCTTTACACACAGTTCAAATCAATCAAATTAAAGAATCATTGATTGCTTCAAAGCTGCTTACTCATCAGGAAATTCAGAAATAAATTTCACAAATAGTTATGAGACAAGCTGCAATCGAAGCCAGTCAAGCTAGATAGGATAAAATGCTATAATCTTCACAATTCACAACTATTAATGATGAAGACCAAGGTATTCTGGAGAAAGAAGCTGGTGCTAAAGCAAGCCAATAACTTCAAACACTGAAAGCTAAAGGAAGAAAGATAATTATGTTCTACAAGGATCTAAAGATTTAATTATTTGATTCTGAGGTAAGTAGAAGAATATATGAAAAAGGGAAATCCTAGAATTGATCTTGAACGTCTAAAGCAAACAGAGGAAGACTTTAAATTCTATGAAGACAACAAATGCTGATATTGGTGTTATTTCTCAAGTACTTTATGAAGATGATCCTTCAAACAGACCAACCAAAGGTATAGTTATAAGCGAAATCAGTCAGGCAGAAGATGAAAGATCTCTCAGATCACAAGCTATTGGAATTGATGGTATGAAGCTTGAAGGAAAGGAGAAAATAGAAGAAAAGTCAAGGATTTCAAAGATTAAAGCCAAAGATGAAGTCATTATCTGAGGAATTTTAATTCTTAAACTCTGATTGATTTATTCTATACATTAGTTCAAGCTCTTGATACTGAAGAGATTTACTTGAAACAATAAATCATTCAATATAGTCAAAGAATTCTTAGCCGAGGAAGTGAAGTTAACCTCTGACATTGCTCTAGTTAAAGAAGTAGTTCAGAATGAAGAGTTAAAGAATGATATTCACTGAAAAAAGATTGAATATGCATACTTGATTCCTACATTTAGATACTTCTGACATCATCAATTGGAACTTGTCCATAACTCCATAATGAATAAGTAGGGGGGGATTGTTAAAAGTAATTGATGATATCTAATAGAAACTATTAGAAGTTCATTTCAGAACTTATACATCAACAGATGCTGATGACAACATCAACAGATGTTGAAATATTAACGGATGATAGAATATCAACGGATGATGATTTCAACGGGTGATGATGTCAACGAATAATGAAATCATTATTTGTCACATCAGTTGATCTTCGAGGAGGAAAAGGAAACAAGAATTTCAAGGCGGTGAATGACTTTATCTCAGGAGCAATAATATAGGTTTTCTTGTTGTTAATAGAATACGATTCCTTATACATTGGAAGTTGTGCTCTATATAATGCATAGTTTAGGTTCATGATATAAGCATTGCGATATTGTTATATCTTTCGCATAATCTAGCAGCTCTCAAGGATATTTGTTCATCCTTTCGAGAAAGTACATGTGTAATAAGTTTTTATAAGATTACTATAAAACTTGTCATTATGTTGAAGCTTTGTCGAGTTGAATATATTAATTATATCCACCCCCTCTACAGTTGATTAAGGGCCTAACATATTAATTAGTTAATTTTATTTTACAATGGATTGATTGATGAGAAAATTTTATACAACATTAAAAAAATAATAGGCTACATTTAATATTAGAATTTTCTCTGTCTTGTGTGAAAATTTGAACATGGTGTCTTTAAATGGTTGAATATTCCCCCTTTTTTCATGGTGAAAATCATTAGAGGAATTGGATTGTGAAAGTGGGTTGTTTTAATGATATCATAAATTGGATTATGAAAGTGGGTTGTTGTAATGATATCATAAAAAGCATGACTGCCACAAAAAATTATTTTACAATTCTAAATGAGAGTTTCAGCATGTAATGATGTTAGAGACCCCATGACACCATTGAAAAAAATTAAAATTCTAGATGAGAGTTTGAGTATGGTGAGAAGTGCTCCAAGATAATAGTCTATGAAATTAAATTTGGTGAAAAGTATTACTTAGGTGTTCTTTCATATGTGGGTGATGATCCGAAGTATATTGTGGTTTATAATTCTTAAATTAGTTTTAAATTTTGGATTAAAAAGAAGTATTGGAATTATCACTTAATATTGTAATTGAAATAATAATTATTTGATTTTGTTTTAATGTTGATTGATTAGAGAAATACTTGTTATTGATTAGACTATTTATGTGACATTAGTCATGCAATTTTATCCACTATTGATAAATATATACAAAAAGTTTTACAAAACATAAAAATAACAATTTGACATCAAATATTATATTTATCTTTGTCTTGTACAAAAAACCAACAAATGTACGGTGAGCATAAAAAATCAACAAATGAAAAGTGAGCATTAATAATCCTGTAGAAGAGTAATATATAGGAACCAGTGGTAGCATCCAAATATTGTAGAGAGTTTTTTATGTCTCTAATTTATGCACGAGGATTCTATAAACTTGAACACATTAAATAAATAATATTTTAGTAGAATTTTTGAGATATCATAATGACAAAACGAGTCAGATAAATTACCATATATAAAGAATAACCTCAACTATTACATGCTTTATATGATAAACATGTATTTAAATATATCTCTACATGATATGCCTGTTGTTTATTTTCTGTACTACCAAAATATATCATTGTGAACTTGTTCACCAACGTATGAAAATCAAAATTCCAGCAACTTAGTCTCCATTATGGTGTAATTTTAAATTTCCTATGGTACATAAATTAAATCAAATACAAAAATCCCCCCTAATGTAAGATGCGAGGAGTGTAAGATATTTGCATCAGTAAACACATTCTAAAGAATAAAGAGACTGTGTGGTGAAAGACCCTGTAAGTACATGTGGACATGTGTAGGATGGATAAAAAGTTAAAGGTAAGTATAAATCAAACACTTGATAAGAACGAAGTAGTAATTTCAAAGAAATAATAATTTATTCACATATATTTGAAAGTATTCGGGATTGTACTTTAACCCATGGTTATATTAGTACTACAAATATTACCTACGAGATTACCTATATTTAACATCGGTTAGAATTGTCACCGATGTTAAAAGAAGTTTTAACATTAAAAAATTTTAAAGCGATATTAAAGATCATCTAAGACATCGTTCTTTAAAATAGCCGATTCCTATTTTTGAAAAAATTGAAAAACACACGCTTCTCACTTTCCCCCGCTAGTAAACAAAATATTTCCCCCTTAAGAAAAAAATTTGTTCCCCCTGGACAAAAAAAAATCCCCTCTTCCTCCTTTCCATCCCACTATCTCTCTTTTGATGTCTCACCATCTCTCTTCCTTCTAACCACTGTATCTCACAATACTCTTCCTCATCATTCTCTCTTCTCTGTTCTTTCTCTCCATGACCCTAATTAGTAAAAGAAACTCTAATTTATAGTCAACATCTGCATCTGCATCACCATAACCTAATACAAACCCAGTTTGAGCCTTGAGGTCTGTTTTAATATATCGTGCTAAATAACCTAATTTGAAATTGTTTAATTCGATTTGTTCTATTTTTTATTATTTTTATCTGATTTTTCGTAATTAGAAGCTTATTTTCTTTGATTTGTTCTATAAGTATTCTTCGTTTGTCTTTGTTTGCAGGTCTTTTGCTTTTAACTGACACATCTTTGTTTCATCAATTTGTTTGGTTTACATACGCGGTGGAGTTCTTGCTACTATAATGGCTGGACGTGAATTCTGGGGAATGCCCAGATGACGTTTTGCCTTTATTATGATGGAAATTTTGAGTGCCATGATTGAATATTTTATTCTTTTATTCGTTGTTGACCTTAGAAGAACATACCCCACAACTGATGCAAGTACTGATAGGTGAGGATTCCTTTATATAGAATGTGTAAATTGTGTACATTAAATAAATGTTTGCCATATATATCTATTATCAATTGTCAAGTACCTGGTAACTTAGCTACTCCTTTTTTTAGAGAATTGTTAGTATACAAGGATAATATTAGTATAGCATCAGTTTGGATGGAGGCCTTAAAGGCAATGAAAGGAGTCATAAAAGTGAAAACGTAATGTACTGCTATATTGTACTAATATCTCTCCTTTTGTTCTGAAATATTTTTTCTTACATATGTTTCTGTAGGTCATGTTTTCTCCTATTTGATCCACCAGGTGATGGGAAGACCAAGTTGGCTAAGGCATTTGCATTGGAATCGAGTGTTACCTTTTTTAATATTATTCCTTCATCACTTACTTGAAAGTGGGTATGTCTTTGCCTTTACTTCCGTTATGTGTGTGTCCCTACGTGTACGTGTACTATTTCCCCTTGTGGTTTTTTAGAACCGTAATTTATATATTTCTAACTGCAACAAGTGGGAGAGAGTGAAAAGTTTGTTCAGACACTTTTCATGGTTGCGAATTCTAGGAAGCCCTTTATAATATTTATTGATGAAGTACAATTTTTTCTCTGAGTTTGTTTGTAGTTGCTTTTAGAATAGTGTGTAATCACTTCGGTCCCTAAGCTTTTTAAGCTATTAGTTGTTCCAATGTTCCTTTCATCCTAGTTTTCTGTCAAGATATGTCCATCACCTACCTTAGTTGCTACTGAATTGTGACTTGAATTTGATTTGTACAAGGTTGTACTTGTTTTTTTGGAGGTCGATAGTATCGTGTTACTTTACTCAAATTTGCCTTAAATCTTAGTTTGTATTGTTACAGAATTATGAGTGTATATTTTACCCATGACCCTTGGTTCTATAATTAGGAGTGTATATATATACATGCTTATCTGGTATATTTTTTGCAATAGATGTTTTTTTAAGAGATTATCGTAGTTAGGGATTTGTGACTATTTTGAAGTTGGTTAAGTATTCTTCTTTTTCGAAGCATTGTTGGTAATGTGCTACTCAGGTAGTATATATCTGAGTTAGGAAAAAAAGATAGTATATATCTATGTTCAGATAGTATATATCTTTCTCGCAGCTATGAATATTTAAAAATCGTAGATTTGCCTTTAATCTAAAAGCAAACGTCGGCCATTTGACAGAATAAACAACATCAGCTATAACCGGTGGAGATGAACGGACCTAGTTATGATGGTTGTTGACCTCCGGTATATATTCTCTTAACTAGGGATGACAAATATTAATCCGATCCGATGGATATCCGATCCGAAATCCGAAGTTTTGGATATACCGAACCCGAAGTTTTGGATTTGGATTTAGATTTGGATTTCAACTATACCGAACCGATACCGGATCCGAAATTCAATCCAAACCCGATTCAAACCCGAAACCCGATTCAAACCCGACACATTTTATTATAGATTATATGTAATATTTTAGATGTAGTACATATAATTTACATAGTTTTATTGTATTATTTGAGTAATAGTAGATTATTATCAAAATTGTCAATACTTATTTAGTGAAGTATAACTATTTATTTCAAAACTAACTTTTATTATGTAAGATGTACTTTGTATATATTTATAAAAATAATAATTTGTGATGAAATACTAAATATTATGTTATCAAATTATCTTAGATATTACTCACCATGTCAACCCGTGCAATATAATGTGTTTAACTACTTATTAGTTAATGTATTTTAATTTTAACTATCATATAATGTGATTAATGGTGTTTGTATGTATAAATAATATTAAATTTGACTACATTATTCGTAATTTTGGATACCCGAAAATTACCCGATCTGATCTGAAATCCGGCGGATTTGGATTTGGGTAACCCGAAAATATTTGGATTTGGATTTTACAATACCAGATCCGAACCCGACCCATTGCCATCCCTACTCTTAACTCGAATTATAATCGTATGTGTGTTTTAATTTAACAAGCTTCTCGTAATTTATTCATATATGACACCGTTGCCCTCTTTAATGTATGTTCTTGCTATTTTGTGCATTCTAATATAAAGAGATGGGGTTTATGTTTATTTTTAATTCCTAAACATATAATATTTGACCTGAATATTACTAGGGTGTAAGGTACTAACTATGTAAATTTATATGATTGCATCGATATATTTGGGGTATGAATACAATGTCGTTTAACTAAGGATAAACATCATTAAATAGTTTACTCTTAGTATTACATGTATTGTGTTGAACCTTAGTATTTTTCATTTTTTTTGGATTTCACCTCAAGTGGAACAAGGTACTTGTGGTTATTGCAGTTTATGTTGTTAAGGTAGTTTGTGTAGTTTATTAAGTAGAGTGGCATATGTTAATTAAATCTGTATGATGTTTAATATTAAATAACATCAAGTAGATGAGAAAATACAATGTGAAGGCAATTTGGGGTTATTGGCTATCTCTACATATCATTTCTTACTTCTTTATTGGCCATATATTGATCGACTAAAATGTGGCTTATTTAGTTTGGCTTATTATATATTCGAAATACTTCTGTAGGACTACTTTTTCTTCTTCAATTCTACGCCAATTGAATTGTTCGTATCACTTTTAAATTTTGTTGTTCATGCAGAAAATCACAAATGAAGAAATCAAGAACCACCCCTAGTTTTTAAGGAATCTGCCCTACAAAGAATAAGAAGCTGGCCAAAGACATTTTCTAAAGGAATAATAGCCCATAATTTTTTTCCTAGAGTTTGGAGCGCATCATGGAAATCATTGGCAAAGCAGAAAGCCAGTATTTAATCCTTTTCCAGTTATTAGTTTGACTAAATGGTCTCATATATTAGGATATTATATATTAGGATATTAGTACTAGTTTGGTTTATGTTTAGAATCTAATTTTTATTTAGGTACTTTGGTGTGAAATATATTTTTTAGTGTAGGATATTTTTGGATTGGAATGTTGAATTTTCTTGAATTGTAATTCTATGCTTGAAATGAATTTTGTATTTGATGATATATCATAATTGAGCTTAGTGCACGTTACAAGAATATTGTAAAACTGATGTCCAAAAAAATAAAACACATTGAGATTTTGAAAAGAAAACGATGTAAATGATATCTAATAAAGATTTTAACATTGCAAAAGAAGCTAAAAACTGATGTCTTTCAATGTACTACACACATCGATTACTCAATGTAATAAATCACATATTACACTGCTCTCGACAATTTTACACTGCTCTCGACAAGAAAAATGGTATGTTATATCTTATAAGATATTTAACATCAGTTTTCTTAATCAGACCGATAGGTATCTTCACCTTTAACATCGGTAAAAAAACTGATGTCAAATACTCTAACATCGGTTTGAAAAAAAAAGTCATAAGTTTGAAGACTGTGTCTTTGTTGTTAAAATGACTTGAATATTCCAAAATTATCAATCGAGTATCCACCATGTTAAAATACTAATATAAGATCTTGAAAAGCACCTTAATCTACCAACTTGATGTTTTATAATAACTATTTGCTTAACATGGTATCAGAGCTCAACTCGTAGAGTACTCAAGTTCGATTCTTGCCACCCACAATATTCTCACACACATACATAAAATTAAAATCATTCATGAAAGTAACCGTTCCTCGATGTTAATGACCGTACAATAACGAGGATGATGAATGGAGACGGGTCTTGTGGGAAAATTAAACACCGAGAACATTTGATGAAATGATTCTCCATATTCACATGTTCTTTAACGAAAAACGTTGTTCTTGATTGGTTAGTGGTTATGATAACGTATTTTAACGAAACCATACATTACTAATAATAGGGAACATTGTCTTCCTCATTTTCCCTTCATATTAATTAAAAGAGGTTCAAACTATTGGATAAAATACCTAAAACTATTTGATAAAATTATGAAAAAGACAAATTGTAAGATATCTATATAAATGTAGAATAATAGTGTCAAATTTTAGTATATTAATATTTGACTTGGTTGATGATCATGGTTGTGGCTAGATTTGGAAACCTAAGAAAAAAGGTATTTGCTTAACTATATTTTTTTTGTATTTATAACCTATGAGTATATTTTGCAACTTTTAAATCTAGCTTATTCCCCTCACCAAAATATTGGTGCAGTTTAATTTAATATCACAGTTGGATTGAAAAATCACAAGGAGCTCCACATTCACATTTGATGATTACATCGAGATATATATGAATTTGTATTTTGATAACAGTTTGTAGTTACATATTTTCTGTTGATTTGTTTGCCTCATATAAAAATATGTATTATGACAACTTGTATCTATGTTATCTTATATCGTTAGATAAAGCTTGGTAAGATGTACCATTAAAATCTACCATATTTTTATTTGGGCAATCCAAAGTAAAACGTGTTCCAAATATAAAATTTATATAGTTGATAAAGTTTGAAAAATAACTTGAAAAATGATAAAAATTAACTTAAAATTTTTTATCTTCACACAAAAAATTGAGGATTATGGCCAAAAGTACCACTTTTTTTGAAATTTGTGACGAAAATACCAAATTTGAGAAATGCGGCCAAAAATACGGACGAAATACCATTTCTCATATTCGGTATTTGGAATACGCTTTCTCAGATTAGGTATATGCCCGATTACCCATTCTCACATAGGGTATATGCCCGATTACCCATTCTCACACTCGGTATTTCAACCAATTTTTTTTTTAAAGTTGAAATACGCTTTCTGAGATTGGGTGTATGAAATTCGCTTTCTCAGATTGGGTATATGCTCGAATACCCATTCTCAGATTGAGTATTTGAACTAATTTTTTTTTTGTTTTTTTTTTGAAAAATGTTTATTTACAAAAATAAAAATAATTTTTTTTTTGAGATACCCAATGTGAGAATGGGTATTTGATTGGTAAAAATGATCGGGATATTGAAAATAGGTATTTTTGTCACTTAGTCCCAAAAAAATGTTATTTTTGTCATTATTTCAAAAATTAATCATATTCATACAGTTGTTGGTGGGTAGTGGCAAATTAAATTAGGAAAAATAATAAGATAGATGCTACAATGCAAAGTGGGACCAAATATTTTTGATGTGGAGAAAAATAACATTCGAATGAATTTAAATAAATTAAGTATATTAAGATATATTTTAGGTAAATAAAGTTTCAAATACACTTATTTAATGTTTTAAAAATTGAGAGTAGACTTAAATTTAAGTTTATAAATCAAATTTAGGGATATACTTTAAACAATTACTCTTGAATTTATATTTAAGGAAAAGATGTATAATTAATTTGAGACAATTTGTTTTTCAAAAAATAAATGCATATTAAGACTGAAGGAGTATGATTGAAAAATAATAATAATAATAATAGAAAAAAAAATTATTATGATATATACAATTAAGATGTAGGTTGAAATTGGAGTTTTTGGTTATTCTAGATGACATTAAGTTTTAAGTGGGTGCCCCATTCCTTTGTGGATGATAAATATTGGAAAACTAAAAAAACAATCAACTAATATTTGTAAAATTATTATAACAAATATTACACAATTTAGTTTTTTGTAATTAAGGATTAAATGATGCATTAACTTTAAAATTAGAATATTACATTCATTATTTCAAGAAAAAAAATATTACCTATGATTTAATATATATTTTTACTGATTACATTTTATTTTTGAATAAACTTTATTTTTAATACAATCAAGATTTTTTTTGATAATAATATAGAAAATTATAAATATTTTACATAACACTCAAATTTTTTTACATAAACATATTCTTTTTTCTATTTTTTTAAAGAACTGAAAATTTTCATATAATCAATATTTATTTTGAGAATAATCGGCCATTTTCTTATAGAATCCTATTGTATAAAAAATCTTCTTTATTTTTTTACTAGTAAGTAAGGCCAATATTTTTAAACAATAAATAAAACGTCAACAATATTAATATAAAATAATTTATGAAATATTTAAAATTATCAAATATTTTAGTGTACCAATTTTATTCTAATATTAAAACATATTATATTTCATAGTACACATATAATTTATTTGAAGAACATAATGTGATGCCAGATCTTTATGATCAATCTTTATCTGTTAGTCTATTCTTCACAATTGGATTGTTATTTAATTAATTTTCATATTTTATTTTACAAAAAAGAGAATTTTTTTACAAGGATTCTATTATTATACAGAATTTAAAGTAAATTCTAGTAAAGTAGGATTTGCTGCCCTCTTGTTTTGGCTATAAACCCGGTTTTCTATGTATAAACAAACCATTCATGGAGTTATTTATTTGATTATATTATTAAATTCTAATAATATTAGACAAACTAACTTGTCTTGGGTAAAATTTTTTGATGAGGGAGAAGAACCACTAAAACATTCAAGAGGAGAATTGGTAGAGATAGATTAAAATACAAATTTTTATCTTCTCTTTCTTACTTTTCTTCGTGGTAAGCTGGATATCATGTATTAATTTACCAATTAGAAAATTTTTCTTCATTGTAAGCTTGCTTAATATCATGTATTAGTAGACAAATTAGAGATCACTTATTAGTTAACTAATTAGATTTATTTTTGAGATTCTAAAGGTTGTTCTCATTACTTAGACATGTTGCATTAGCCATTATAGCACCAAAATAGATATATATTGGTATTTTATTGAAGAACTCAAGTTAGAGGTCTAATTTTATAATTATTGAAATTTATTTGTTTGGTTATTACTAGCTTATAATTTAGTCTATATAAAAAGGAAATATTTGTATTACATATTAATTTACATTACTTGTTACAACATATGCACTTGCTTTTAAGTTGTAAAATGCTAAAATAATATTTGTTTATATTATTTTTTATGAAAAAAATTTATGTGATGAGGTGTTTAATATTTGAACAATATTTAAAAAACTGTGGAAAACAAGGGAATACTAACATGACACTAAAGTTTGCAGGTTACTCATACTAGATAGAGTTACTTAATTAGTGGTTTAAGAGGTACCCCTAAGTTGATGCAAAGTTAGTAAGAGACCAGTATGACGGGGAATTGACATATTTTTTGAGCTTGAAGTTCATCATAAAAAAAATAACCAAAATAGAGATATATGAATATTTTATTGAAGAGCTCAAGTTAGAGGTCTAATTTTACAAATATTTAAATTATTTGGTTGGTTATTACTAGCATAAAATTTATTCTATATAAAAAAGAAATATTTATATTACATATTAATTTACATTACTTGTTACAACATGTCCTTTAAGTTGTAAAATCCCTAACATAATATTTGTTTATATTAGTTTTTTTATATATTTTTTTATGTGATGAGGTGTTTAATATTTGAAAAATAATTAAAAAAAAGTTGCTTAAAGAAATGAAAAAAAGGGAACACTAACATGAAGATTAGCACGATATTAGATAGAGCTATTTAATTACTGGTTTAAGAGTTAGCACTAAGTTGATTGAAAGTTAGCAAGAGATGAGTATGACGGGGAATTAATATACTTTTCCAGCTTCAAGTTCATCATAAAGAAGATAGAAATTTTGGTCAACCAAGCAAAGTATACTAAAGATTTAAACATACTAGATACATACATATGTCATAGAGAGTATATAGTTATCGTTTTATACACATAGAATACCGATTGGGATTCTATTATTAGATTTAGACATATTAGATATATACATATGGGGTAGAGAGAATAAATAGTTATAGTTTTATACACGGAGAATAAAATCATAGATTTTTAATTTAAAAAAAATCATAGATTTTAGTGGTGTGACATGATTCAAGATTATAGGTTCTTATTAGCTTAAGTATTCTTATTTTCTTTCTTAGTTGTATAGGTTGTGTAATTATTAGTGAGTAGTGGTAGGAAAGAGAGGGGAAGACATCTTTGTACTATAATTTTATCCGACTGTTATTTGATTGATTATGGTTATTTGATTATGTTTATTCAATTAATTATGTTTTCATTAATAATTTGTATAACTATTCAATATTAAGAACCAATTCTATGCAAAAAGGAGTTATTAATAGGGAGATTCTACTCAATAAAATTTATCGATACATATTTAATTAGCAGAATTTAAAGGGAGAGAAGGATCAACATTCATATTCTTAGAGCGTTAATACTTGAGAGATATTAACAATTCATTTAATTTCCTAACTAATTGAATTAATAAAATTTATCGATGTGTAAGCATATTCCTAGAGTGTTAATACTTGAGACATAGTAAGGTATATTAATTATATGCGTACTTTAGTTTCTTTAGCTTATAATCCACGTATTGCGTAAGCATGGTATTCCTAAATGCCGTAATTTTTTTAATCATTGTTAATCTTATTAGTTTAGTGTTGATTTAATTATAATTATTACCTAGTAAAATATACATCACACAATCGTTTTCCTTTTCAAATAATTTGTAGTAATTGAGTCGAAATCGACCGAACCTATCTGGTCGTGTATACGACCTACATGCCACTTTGTACTTTTTTATATAACCAAAATCGACTGAGTTCTATACTTTTTTTTGGTTTATTTGGTTCATTTCATTTATTGGCCTCTTCACAATGAATCATAAAGATATTGCGCATATTTCATTGATGGGCTTTTGTTTAACTTCTATTTCATATTATAAAATATACGGTCATGCAATTACAACTTTGGCCCAATCTACAACAGAACGATCCATTCATATATCTTATTTCAAGTCGGCCCAATTCTAGTACGTTCTTGACTATTCTGTATTATCCAAACTGCTCAATAAATATATATTTCTCACATCTCTATTCATTCATTGTAAGTAGTCATCTCGTTAGTTCCCCATTTTCTTTTCAAGTTTCTTCACATATAGCTTATTTTAATACAATTGAGCAAAAAAAACCGGTTTTTCACCCATTTGCTAATTTTTCCTTAATATATATATATCAACCACATCTATAATCTACCCTATACTTACCATCATGCCTTTTTCTATTCAAATTAGTAAATGAACGTTTAACTTATTTCTTTGAACATTCATATCTTGTAGATGCACGCAACGGTAATTACTCAGTTCTTGATCATAGGATCAGTAAACAGAGACGTCAAATCTTAGATATTTATAGCCGCAAAGCTTTTACCTTTATTTTATATAAATTATTGTTATTTGTCAAGATTATAATGTGATATATATGTATATACATATATATATATATATATATATATATATATATATGTATTGTTTGGTGTGAGTTCTTGGACCCAATTTCGAATATGATTGAAAAAATATTTATTGATTAATATTTTTTCGTCAATCTCGATAATTCAGTCCTCAGACTTCCGTTTTCATTTTGTTTATAAAGATGTGAAAATACCATGACGAGAATACTCTACATCCGTAAATTTGCACAAATTTTTAGCTTAATTTGGTTTGTATTTTATAATAAAATGCACACATCAAATCTATTCTATGTAATCTTTTCCTTCCTCCATTGTTTATTATTGTTTGTATAAGGGAACTTAATATATTTCTTTGATTTTCATTTATAGATAGATAACATTAGCTAAAAATAATGAAGAAAATGCTCACCAAAGAATCAAGGTGGACTACTCCAAGGTACGTAATAATCTTGTTTTAGCATTATAGAATTTTTGTTTTTTTTTAATGTTTTAATGGCCTAAGTTTAATTTAAAAGGAATTAAAGATGGGATTTTGAATCGATTATGCAAAGTAAAAAGGTCCTAAAATGTATGACGGTCATTAATTTCTTAAATATTAGTCGGTGGAGTCATGTTTAGGAGACTATGAAACATGTTTTCACTTAATTTATTTCAATTATTTTTCTTTTGTATGAAAATAGTAATAACCTATTTTGGTTCAAGTCAAAATAATGAGAATAATTATATGTACAATTATTTTATTTTGTGGTCCCACTTATAAAAGTCCATTTCCAATGGCCCTCCCTATTCATCGTCCAGAACTCCGTGATATTTGCCATATTGAACACTAGTGTACCAGTTTTTCTAATTGAAAAAAAATTCAGGCAGCCGAGCTCAGGATGTGTTATTTTGTTGGTTTAACATTTTTTGTGTGTATCATGCTGAATATATACAATGATATCAATTATATAAATATAAAAATAGATTCAGTATTAATGTATTTATGAAAACAGAGTCAGTATGGGAAAAGGTATACTGAAGAGTGTTTATATTTGTAAGGTAAATCTGCTGCCTGGAGTTCAAACAGACTGGACCTCTGCCACCGTAGAGCACCTTATTCACCTTCTTCATGGTCCAACATGCACGCTCTCCTCTTGGAAATGACTGTTATGTTTAAGAATGCCCAAGCCATTTAGGGGAGGAGTAGTGTAAATGAAGCTTTTTTAATTAGTTTACCAAGGGGGTTGAATGAATCCGTTGTATCATTTTTATTTATAGATACAATTTAGGGTTTTGCTTTGCTTGTTACCATTAGATATTGTGTCCAAATTTCAATGTTGTTGGGCTTATTTTAGGATTAGGTAAGTGTACTTGTAAGAATAAGGTTTTGTGGGAGGGTGGTATCTTTTGTTCTACAAGTTGACCGAATTTTCTCTTTCTCTGTTCTTACATCCTGTGTGATTCTTCATATATAAATTCTTCAACACAAATATTTAGAGGATGTGATATATTCCTTTTCTTTGATAATTACAAAAGGATCTTTTTTTTTATATTTGATGTTTTTATTTGTTAAATTTATTTATTAGAACCATGTTGTGGTGCACATGTAATTAATTAAGATTTTTCTTTTGGGGAAAACTAATTAAATGGACATTTGTGAAATTTTGTGTGAAATTATGAGATTAAAGTTATGGTCGAGATTAGATGAAACAAGCCTCACCTGCATGGTATAACTGCATAGATAAGTATTTTGTAAAGATCGGATTTAAGAGATGTCCATTTGAGCATACACTTTACATCAAGGAGAACAAAGGTAAACTTCTAATCATTGGCTCATATGTGGATGATTTGACTTTTACGGAAAATAATCATGGTGATATTGAATAATTCAAGAAGAATATGATGCAAGAGTTTCAGATGACCAATTTATACTTCACTACTTTCTTGGTTTTGAGGTAAAGCAAGCTGAAAAAGGAATTTTTATCTCTCAAAAAAGGTATGCAATGGATTTGATAAAGAAATATCGAATGGAAGAGGCGAAACCTTGTAGTACTCCCATTGAAGATGGCTTGAAATTAAGTGAGGATGATGATTTTAAATTTGTTTGTCCTACATTATATAGAAATCTTGTTGGGAGTTTGATGTACTTGACCGCCACTCAGCCGGATATCACATATGGCGTTATTTTGATTAGTAGATTCATGGAGAAACCAAAGAAGACATATAGGGAGGCCGGAAAAAGAATCTTGAGGCATGTTCGTGGAACAGATGGAGATGGACTTTATTATCAAAACGTAAATGACTCTAAGGTGCTTCGATATTGTGATAGTGATTGGGATGGAAGTATTGATGATAGTAAAAATACTTCGAGAAACGTTTTCTTTGTTGGCTCTATTGCAATCACATGGATGTTAAAGAAACAACAAGTTGTGGCTCTTTCAATGACAAAGGCGGAATATATTTCTTTATCATTAGCTAGTTGTCAAGTATTATGGATCAGATGGGTGTTGGAGGACCTGAAGCATGACGCTAAGGAAAGTCCAATTATTTATTGTCATAGCAAGTTAGTTGTAACACTCATTTCATGGGAAGGGCAAGCACATAAGAATCAAATATCATTTTATCCGAGACTTGGTGAAGAAAGGAAAAGTGGTGATTCAAAATTACAAGTCACAAGACCAAATTGGTGATATCTTTACAAAATCTTTGAGACCCGACATTTTTAAGGAGTTGAAGAATAAACTCGGCATGAGAAAAAGTTTAGCTTAAGGAGGGGTGTTAAAATAATTATAAGCAAAACTTTGATTTTTATTTTAAATAATATAGAATATTCTTGGAAGCACCTACAATAGACCATTGAGGTTCAAGAGTTTTGAGTTCATGGTCTTTTCAATTCATGACCTTTAGCATTTGATGTACCTAGGGAGTTGCATATTAAATTATATTCTAGTAGGTTCTATGGAGGCCTGTAAATAGGACACTCTTTCAAGCTTACTGTTAGTTTATATATCTTTTGTGTTAGTTAGTTGTGTGGATTATTGAGAACACGTTTCTTCTCTTTAATCTCAAACTCTTTTAAACTTAAGTTTTTACACTTTATTATCCTAATGAAAAAAATTCTTAATTTAATTGATCTTTTGATATAGGTTGTATTTTATTTTTAGTTTTATAGTGCGAGTTAAAATGAATAATTGAAGAAGTCTATATTTTCTTAGTTAACATATTTTTATTTTCAGCTTCTCAAAAAATTAATGTTAGTAAAAAGAAGAAGAAAAAAATAATAACAGTCATTTCTGAAACTGATAAATTAGGTACTGAAAGTGAGAACCTCGAGTCAACACTCACTAGAACAAAGAAGTACAAAATCACAAGCTACTTTTGCTTCCTCCCAACGGGCCCGATCTAGATTTAATAGAAGGGGAAAACCTGTTACTATCTGTGGCTTCTCAACAGGTCACATGAATTGAAAAGAGTATTCTCCTAACGGCATCTTGTAAAGAGTCTGCACAACCTCGAGAACTCACTCCTCAGGTGGTTCAGCTACAAGGTGCCCATGGAAATTGAGACTCGTTCTATTCTTGCTGAGAAAGAGTTGCCAAACTCTAATCTAGACCGCACTTTTTTCTCAGAAATCTTTACTTCTCAAATTTATTCACAAATCGATATTCAAGTAAATGAAAATTTATAAATTAATCCTAGATGAATGTGAACCACCATGTAGATATAGAAGAAACACTATGTAAGATTAGACAAGAGTATTTGATGTCTCCTGGATCAAGTGCTAGTTATTTATCACCTACTGAAGTCTATGAGGCATTAAATGACTCAAGAAAGCCAAATTTAAAATGTTTAAAGCTTTTAGGGAAAGAAGTTTAGATTGATATGAGAGATATTAAGAATAAGAACAAGGTAGTTGTGAATGATGTCAAGGAATACTTTCAAGAGTGTCTACCTACACTATCACAGACAGTGCATGAAAAATCAAAGATAAGGAGCAAAATCAGAAGTCTGGATAGGACACTTGAAAAGATGAAGAAACACTATCAAAATTACCCAGAGGCCCTTCTAAAGCTAATTGAACAAGTAATGTCAGAAGTTGAAGTGGTCTTTATGCCCGCAAAGTCCTCCAACAAACTTAGTGAGAAAACGTTCACTCTGGAAACTACTATAACTAAACTTAAATTTGAGAATGTTGAACTAATAGAAAAGCTGAAGCAAATTAATGAGAATGTGGAAGTATAATCTACAAGTACCAATAATGTATTAATGAGTCATCAGAAAACTTTCTCAAGATACTTGAAGATGTCTATATTCCGAAAGTCACTAACTTTCCTAAAAGAGAGTGAAAAAATATTTCAAGGAGTAGAAGCTCAGATGTTAAAGAAAACAGTAAAAAGTGTGAGATCAAATGAAATAGAGTTATCGGTGGAAGATATGATAAAGATGGTGATAAATTGATGATTACTGAAGATCGAATCAAGCTAGTAAAGATGTCTGAGGTTGCTGGTAAGAATGCTAAAGGATATTCAATGATTATTTAATCAAATTTTCATCAAAAACCCTTGAATCAAGTGCCTCTTAAAACTTATTGGTATCTAGTTTCTGTTAAGCTAGTGACTCATGCCAAGGTTCAGGAAGTAGCAGAGTCAAATATATATCATGATGCTACTTTCCAAAAGTTTCAGAAAGCCCTGAAGGAAATAGTCAAATGAGATCATTTGGTTTATCTCAGACTAATCAAAAAGAAAGTGAACTAATTTACATTACTGCCAAGGAGGATTAATAATGTCTGTATTAAAGAAATTGTCCTGGTGTCAGATGATAACAACAAAATCTGGCACCTTTAATATGACACCATGAAGGGACTAAAATTTTCTGAAGTGGATGCAGTTTTATATCTGATTGAGAAGAATAGGCTAAACAACTAAGATCTGCATGACAACTTACTTAACAAACATTCATAAAGGCTGCTAGAAGTTTGTTAAAATCCTAAAACTGTGATATTCCAGTTTGGTACAACGCCACAGGACTTCAAACATCTAATGATACCAAGGGACTTGACTGTGCAAAATAAGAGACTGATCATTCAACTTGCTGAGATGATGCAGAAGAAATATTGACCTAGGACATCTCATGAGATTGAAACTGCAAGTATCCTTAAAAACTTCATCAACAGTGTCAATCTTCCTGTTAGACTTTCTATGGGGAAATAATCGTTAAAAAATCATATTCTATTTGTTCTCATTTTACATGAAGAGGGAATACACTGTACTTGAATTTCATACATCATAATATTTATCTTTTTATCAATGGTTGGCTTGTCAGTAGACTTGAAAATATTTCTAAGAGTCCTACTCATAATTTGGGGGAGATTTTTAGGCACGACATGTCCATTCCATTATAACAAGCCTACTCATGTGATAATATCACTTTACGTGGCCAAATGGAATCAACCATTTGGATTAAGTGATAGGTTGCTATGTAATTATCTTGTGTATTTTTTTACAGAGCTCAAATGTTATAAGAGTTTAGGGATTTCTATGCAACATTCATTTAAATAGTAGTCACACAATAAATCAGTTTGATATGCTTTTTAATGATAATAAGTTGCATAAATTTCTCTAAGTCAAATATCGTGAAGTCCACAAAAACTATATTGTGAAGTCCATCAAAGCCATATAGTGAAGTCCCCTTCAAAGCCATATTGAAAAGTCCAATTTTGTACTAGATTGTGAAGTCTAATTTTGTGCTATATCATGAAGTCAAGAATGATGTTATATCGTGACGTCCAGTATTACACCATATAGCGAAGTCCAAAATTGTGATCATGAAGTCGAAAATGAACTATATCGTGAAGTCAAAAGAAATCAGAGTTAACCACATCTTTACTTAGTCATTTAACAACAAGAACAATAATGGTAGAATATTCAGAAATGAAAAAATAAATCACTACAACACATTGTACATGCAGATGGTCCATGAAAATGTGTCAAATCTACATCTAAGCATGGTAAAAAAGTGAAAGAAATGCATAGCTAAAGATCAGGGGCATATAAGAGAATCAAAGTGGTCCTCGTAAAGTTGTAACATGTCTCCTTGTAGAATGTTGCATTATTATGAGAGCGCACACTACATATTTAGTGAGTGTGGAACAAAATGATTTTTAAGTTGTAATTTTCTTTTCTTTGCAAGCCAATTCCATAGTATTGTTCTTAAGTAGAAGGCAAGAAAACACTATTTTTTAAAGTAGTGATTCACCCCCCACTCTCCGGTCTGCATAATTTTGAGATCCTTATTTTTTAACATATACTTAAATCAAATCAACGTTCACATAAAAATTAATGCTTGTTATCCCAGTTAGCTTCTTCATACACGTTATGATGGATAGAAAATTCAAAGCATATGGTAATTAACAAAGCTCACACAAAGCAGTCACTCAGTTCCCAATGCTTAGTTGTCATGATACATGTGATATAAGCAGAGCATCATAAATCTCCATGAAACACCAATATAGAAACCTTAAATGTGCACATCTTCCCCTAAAATAGAAAAAATCACGATTTTGACCGTGATACTTCTTAACAGTTTCTTCATAGTAGGGAAAAGAGAACTTCATTCAATCTTTTTCATATCCTCTTGGGCAAGTAATAACGCCCTTGCAAAACCGAGTACAATGCTTTAGAGAATCATAAAATTTAATTTTGCCTTGTCAAGTTTGAAAAAAACTTATAAAATATTGAGTAGAACCATTTAAATGATCGTAAACTTAGAAAAAATGGATATTCAATTTTTTGTTGGACATCATTGTAGTAGAATTTTTCCCCAATTTCCGCTTGCTTAATCGTATTCATATGCAATGAAATGTATTGCAATAACGTTAATAATGTGCTTGTGATGATAAAAAAAACTATAACGTAATTAGTTTAATGGTGCCATATAGATTCCCTCATTTTTTTTATATTAAAAAAACTCACCATCAATATTATTCAGTCTATATGTACTAATTTTTTTCAATCTACACTATAAGAATAAATCTCTTGTATATTTATTTTTAATTTTTGTTGGTGAGATATGAAATCTCGAATATAGATTGTACCGAAATCCAAAAAAGAAAGAATGAGTTTTCTTCACACAATAAAGTTTATCATCTAACCAAAGGTCATGCATGATGGCCTCGGAAGCTTAGACAATAAGGCCTTTACGTCTGAAGAAAGAACACCAAAAAAATAAAATAAAATAAAATACGATTACTTATCTGAAATCTTGGCTCCAAAAGACCGCTTGTTGGGAGATCCAACATTTTGATTTTCGTAACTCGTCCATCTATCTTCCTATTGAAATACCCACCTGAAGTATATGCTCGAACTGACTTCTTATACATTAATCCAAATCCTCCACTTTCGAATCTAGTCCAGGAAACATCGTATCCAAAGATCACACCTGAATAAAATAATAAAATAATTTATTCACTAAAATATTTTCGGTCAGAGATATAGATTTAGTTAATACCGAAATTCAATTTAATAATATAATTATACGATGGATAGAAATATTAACATTTATGTAAAATCTAACCAAAGGGAAATCTTTCAGATAGATACAAATAAGTCAAAATTGACACTCAATATCCTCTAAAAGGGCCAAATATGACAAAGATATTTAGCAAAAGAAAATATGACAAAGACAGATATTAAAATAATTAAAAAGAATATTATATAAGATTATAAAATTTATAAAATAAATATACGTATAATATATAAAAATTTAACCAAAGAAAACTTTAGTTAGACACAAAAACCCAGTAAATTGGCACATCATTTCCTCTAAAAGGCCAAGACACCCAAATAAATTGGCACATTATTTCCTCTAAAAGGCCAAAACAATCCAAATAAATTGGTACATTATTTCCTCTAAAAGCCCAAAATAACCCAAATAAATTGGTACATAATTTCCTCTAAATGGCCAAAATAAAAGGTGCACATAAAAAGTCTTCAATCAAGGCACTAATCAAGGCACTCATTCAAATTATCTATCAAATCAAATAATTGATTGATTAACTATCAAATTAATTTAATTAAATCAAAATAAAACCGACATGTTTAGAGTTCGTGTACTTTCGTGTTCGTGTAATTTCGTTTCGTTTTGTGTCGTGTTTTTCGTGTAAAATCGGATATTAATATTAATTAAAATAAATTAATAAATAATTAAAAATATAAGATTTTTAGGTAAATTTTTTACGAAATATATTAAAAATATATATTTACATCACATTTATATACATATTATAAGATTAAGTAATTATTTTAAAAATGAATATGCATATATCTATTATAAATATACATATATACATTAGACTATCTTTCCCCCATCTTCCTCCACCTCCTTTCTTTTATCCATCCAAATACTCACCAGCTTTCATGGAAGCAACCGGTCGTCAACGTCGGTCGTTGAAATTTCGGCGAACTCGGAACCGGAATTTTTCCGAATTCGACTCATCCTCAACTGATCTATAAAACTATCCAATCCATTTTTTCAAATACGAAACGAAACCCAAACTCCGGCCAAACCCTGACCATCACATCTCTCTTCTTCCTCTCTCCCTTACTTCCACTCTCATGGCTGCTACGTCACACAAAACAACACCACCACCGCAGCAGTTGTAGCTTCGATGCCGGAAAACAAACACAGACCACGCCATACACACATGGTCTCCGCTGAAATATATTATTAGATATCTACGATTTGATTTCTTTGAGTAGCGGATGTTTCTGTTTGACAAAACCCCGCCGTCGCCGCCGCCATAGCCACCACCACCGCTTCCATAACCACCGCCGCCTGTTCCACCATCACCGCCACCACCGCCTCTTCTACTACCCTGAACAGAAATGCCATCAGGCCCAGTCACATCCACAACCTTAGTCCTATAAAGTATGCACCAGAAAGAAAAACTGTGTTGAAATAAAACAACTCTTACTCTTTATTTAACAGAACAAAAATTACAGAGCTTAAAAACCTAACAGAGCTAACGGGCAACTGCATGAAAGTAGCACCACCTTCCTACAAAGACACCACGACTTATTCTTCCTAAATAGACTCCTACAGAAACTCAACTTCTACTAGGACCAAGTCTATTACTAATTACAGAAATAAAACAAATAAATAAACTGCTACTAAAAATACTAAAATGTGTTTAGATTAAACCAACACACTCCCCCTTAATCTAAACATGTTCCTGCAAGCTTCTTGATTCCCAACAGCTCCCTCATTCTATCGAACTTGACTGCTGACATAGGTTTAGTAAGAACATCTGCACGTTGATCTTCAGAACTCATGTGCTTGATAATAACTTCACCACGCTCCACACAGTCACGAATGAAATAAAAGCGCACGTCAATATGTTTACTGCATCCATGGAACACTGGGTTCTTTGCCAGGTCTATTGCCGACCTATTATCCACATACAAAGTAACTGGTTTTGCCTTCGTATCTGTAATCTGACTTAATAATTTCTGTAGCCATAATCCTTGACACGCAGCAGCCGTTGTAGCCATAAATTCGGCTTCACAAGAGGATAAGGCCACACAACATTATTTCTGCGACACCCGGGTTATTAGACTCTCACTCAAGTAGAACTCCATGCCTCCCGTACTCCTTCGATCGTCACTATTTCCTGCAAAATCGCTGTCAGAATATCCGGACAGCATATGATTACCTGTGCCTTTTGAGTACACCAGACCATAGTTTATCATTCCTTTTATATAACGAAGGATACGTTTCACAGCCCCCAAGTGCAATGAGGTTGGTCGTTCCATATATCTGCTAATTATTCCAACAGCGTACGCTATGTCTGGCCTGGTATGAACCAGGTAGCGTAGACCACCCAAGATGCTTCTATATCTTGATGAATCTACTGTCTTTCCTGTTACGTCCTTATGAAGTTGAATCTTTGCCTCCATCGGGTACTTGCTTGGATTACAGTCAACCATTCCTGCAGCCTCAAGTAATTTCTTAGCATATGCAGACTGTTTCAGCTTAATGTAGTCATGTTTCTGATCAACCTCTATGCCGAGGTAATAGAATGATCTTCCCAAATCGCTCATATCAAACTCCTTGCTCATTTGCTGCTTAAACTCGATGATATGTGCTGTGCTCGACCCTGTAATTAATATGTCATCCACATAGACACCAATGATCAGTGACTCATTCCCTTCACGCTTAGCATAAACTGCGTGCTCGTACGGACATTTTTGAAAACCAAGTCGTTCCAAGAATTTTCTCAATCTTGCATACCAGGCACGTGGTGCTTGTCTCAACCCATACAGCGCCTTATGTAATTTATACACCTTGCCCTCTTGACCATTTACCTCATAACCAATGGGCTGTGTTACATATACCTATTCCTCAATTGTGCCATTTAGAAACGCAGACTTTACATCCAAATGATGTACCTCCCAGCTGTTTGTTGCCGACAAAGCTAGCAAAAGTCGAACAGTTTCTAGATGAGTGACTGGAGAGAATGCTTCTTCGAACTCTATACCCTATTTTTGAACATATCCCTTTACCACGAATCTAGCCTTGTGCTTTACTATTGCTCCATTCGAGTCCTTTTTAATTTTGTACACCCATTTCAAACCAATTGGCTTATGACCTTTTGGAAAGTCCGTTAGCTCCCACGTATCATTTTTTTCTATTGCTTTGAGTTCTGTTTCCATAGCCTGTCTCCATTCTTCCTCTACTACAGCTTGATCAAATGACGTAGGTTCTTCAATACTCAGTAACAACAAATCGTCAGCCAGCTCAATTTCTTCTATATTATTATAAACATCACTTAACAACTTGAATTTTCTCGATTCACTGCTTACTGTGTTCGAAACTGATCCCTGGTCACTGGTTGCAGACCCCTGTTCACTCGTTGTAGAACCTTCTGATGCCTCACTCGAGGTATTTCTATAACTCTAGACGGGAGTTGATGACTCACTTGATACGCTACTCTCATTTTTTGATTCTACATTAACTGTCTCGCCTGCGTCTTCAACTGAGTGCTCAACTATGCGACCCAAATCAGAACCTGGAAACACAGCTTCCCCACTCTATTTTTCCCAACTCCAGAACTCGCCTTCTTAAACCACCACGTCTCTGCTCACACAGATTACCCCTTTTTCTGGATCATACAATCGGTTGGCTTTGGATCCTGGTTCCTTTCCCAGATAAATAACTAACTTTCCACGATCATCCAACTTTTGAATGTGCACAACCGGGATTTTCATATATGCAATGCTGCCAAGCACTCTCAGGTGGTGAAGATCAGGCTTGTTTCCAGTCCAGGCTTCGTGCAGAGTTCTCCCCCGTAATGCTCGTGTTGGCACTCGATTGAGCACATAGATTGAGTGCCTCACTGCTTCTCCCCACATGAACGAGGGCAACTTCGCTCCTTTTAAAAAACTTCGGGTCATGGCAACAACCGTCCGGTTCTTACGCTCCACTACTCCATTTTCTTGTGGAGTGTAGGGAGCTATGTAGTGTCGTTGAATGCCATCTTGTTCACAATATTCCTCAAATTCCTTTGAACAAAACTCTCCACCCCTATCGGTTCGAAAAATCCTGATTTTCTGGTTTACTTCATTCTCAACAATTAACTTAAATTTTTTAAATGCACTGAATGCCTCACTCTTCAATTTTTCTACTAAAATCATCATCGAGCAAAAAGAAATATCGATTACCTACTGGAGTTGAAGGCGAGATTGGACCGCAAATGTCTCCATGTATAAGTTCCAGCACTTGTTTGGCATGAAAGTGAGCTTGAGATGAAAACGGTTGTCTCATTTGTTTCGTCATCAAGCAACCCTCACATTTCTTCACTGGTGGCTTCACTCTAGGCAGACCATACACCATCTGTTCTTTTGATATCATCTTCATTGCTTGAAAGTTAACATGCCCAAGGCGGGCATGCCACAACCACGTGTCTTCTTCTGCATCATTCAACAGGCACATGGACATACTTTCTTTGAGACTGATTTTGTAGAGTCTGTTTCCCGATTTCTTCACCTTCATCAGCAGTCTCTCCTTTTCATCATACACCCACAAGTAGTCACCACTCAGTATCACTCGATTTCCCTCTTCATATAATTGACCGAGGCTAATAATATTATTGCACAGGGTAGGAATGTAATACACTTCCCTCAAGATTTTCTCTTCACCATTTTTGCACTTAAAAGGGACAACTCCCTTTCCTTTGATACTTACCTTCGATCTATCCCCAAATTTAACTTCTCATATCACTCTTTTATCCAATTCTTTGAATTTACCGCGTTGCCCGGTCATATGGTTACTAGCACCATTATCTAAATACCACACTTGAGATTCCCTCTGTCCATCAGTCTCTGGTCGAAACTGTGGTGTGATTGTTTCCTTCTTCAACATCATTGTCTCAGTCATCTCTCCCATTTTCTCAGAAATCAGTAACGCTGGCTCATCTTCCTGTATTTTGGAGAGGTTCACTTCTTTTATCTCCTTCTGAGCATCTCTTTCCCTTCGAGGTTTACGACATTCTGCAGCCTAATGTCTATATGCCAGACAATTAAAACACCGCACATGAGCTCTGTCTCGTGGTCCACGGACTCCATTCCTCCCACGGAAAACTCCAGTATTTCGAGCTCCTTCTCTAGTGGTTTTCTTCAGCCACTCTTCTCGAGTCATCAGCAGCTGACTTCCATTGCTCTCCTTTTTCCGCCATTCCTCCTCTGTCAATAGAAGTTTTCCTTGGCTCGTTTCAGATTTCCCACGAACTCTTTCTTCATGTGCCTTTAGTGGGCCAATGACCACCTTCATAGACATCTCTTCTAAGTTTCCAAACTGCTCTATTGTAGATGCAATTTGTAAGAACTTCGAAGGAACTGCTCGGAGTAGTTTTTTCACCACGTATACCTCTTCCAACTTTAAGGGTTTGTGCCTTGGCCGTCTTCACCTTATTCGTACCTAGACTCATTGTCTTAACACCCTCCCAAGCCTCCTTGGAAGTTTTTCTCTCAGCAATAGCCAGCAAGATATCTTCGGGAATCCCTTGATAAACAACAGCCAATGCACGCTTGTCAAGCTTGTCGTCAATCGCAACCTTAGGATCTTTGGGTTCTATCGCCTCCCATAAACAATGTGATTGCAATAATACTTTCATTTTAAGTGCCCAGGCCGCATAGTTAGTTTTTGTGAGCATTGGATAGCTTAAACCAAATGACGTCTCCCTAGTCTTGCCTGCTTCCATCTCGTACTAGCTGTGAATGAGTGTTTAATTGTAACGCCCCCAAATCCAGGGTCAGAGGATTTGGTCATCACTATAAAACTTTAATCCAAATTAACCTGTTAAATCAATAAATAAATGCCAGCGGAAGATAATTATCATAAATGACCCCAACTAATCCATGATCTTTTAAGGTTACAGTTCTAGAAACAAGATATCCAAATTCCACAAATAAATTTTTCACTTTCTTTTGAAACTCTTTTCAATAAATTCCACTCAAAACTAAACCCACTAGTATAACTTCGAAATGAAGTATACTAGGCCCAAATAAAATATACAACTATAATATAATATACTATAAACAACTTTACACAATAAAACTTACACTAGTCCGCAAACCCTGGACCAACCACCTTCCAAGAGCTTCTTCTTTGCTTCCTTGAATATCGCAGCTAACTAGCACAAGCTAATCCTCACTGGAGGTTAAATTTAAAAACAGGCAAGTATTAGCGGAAGAAATGCTCAGCAAGATTATTATGACATATATAGGGTCTTTTGATATCAAACCGACATCTGCATTAGAGCAGAACATTTAAAATCATAATTGCTGAATCATAAAACTTTAGTTGAGGAATCCCATAATTGATTCCTTAATCGTATTCAAAATCATTTTGATATTTTTGAGCGAAATGCTTCAGCAATACTTTGAATCTTGATGAGAATAAAACTCGTAAAACAGTGTTTACAGAAATATCGTAAACAATTCTAACATGAAATAATGATTCTGGATTGAATCATAAAATTTACTCAAAACCGAACTCTTGAAATTAATACTTATTTTGTTATCATATCAAATTAGATATCACTACGAACTTTGATACTCACAACATCCCATACTGAAGTCAATACCAATCATCTATACTAATACAACCTTTAATATTTAACAACAAACTAAGTATTCTCAAAATAAGAAACTGAATCAAAACTGCATTTTACCATTATTCCAAAACAGAAACAGTTGATAAATCATTTATTCTATGATTATCAAAACAATAAAGAATTTTAGATATCTATTTATATTCGAACAACGTTGTTCCTGATGATCAGTCATGAAACAACACCAGTATCCCACAGTCATACCGTAAATATAGGTACTACAAGAATTCCACAACCATACGGTACCTATAGGGCGCCAGAAAAGGCATAAAAAGCCTTGTAAGATATTACACTTCCGTATTACACTTCTATATAATAGCTTAAGCTGGACCGGTGCCTCGGCCTCTTACGCAATCCAGTAACCATCCAATCTTAAAATATTTTATTGAAAAGGGGTCATAATAATCGACACCCGAAATAATTTTATTCCCCCAATTCTTGGGTAGGAATATTCGCAACCAAATCATTTTTCTCAAAATCCAAAACACTTATAAATCCGATAATTGGATAAGTAAAATCACTTGCCTATTCTGAACATAGAATAGAAGATGAGTATTTGCATAAACATAATTATTTAATTCAGTGATATGTAAAACATTTATCGATTCTAAACTGAGAATAGGGAAAACAGTACTTGCATGATACGATTCAAAATAAATATCACTTGAACAATAAGTGATGATAGAAATACTTGCCTTTAAGATTTAGCAGTTAGTCACACTCGTAAAGACGCCCCTATTCTGACATTCTTTCTCAAGACATCACCGTCCTTCTTTTCAACACTTAACTGATATGCTGCTCCTGCGATTTCTAGAAGCCAGATACCCAATACCATTCCATCCCATTCTTTATCCAACGTCTTGTCCTGATCAACTCGAAAGATCCGCATCTATAATTAAAATATAGAACTTTAATTGTCTAAACGATAATCACTCGACGAACTTGCCGTCAAAATCCTATCGTCTACCCATACGATAACCCACACATAAATATAGCAGACAATCACAGGACTCTTGATCCACATACACACATAATTCATATAACACGTAACTCATGTATCAGATAATTCATATCACATATGACTCGGTTCGCTAAAAGGTTCGACTAGGTACGTTTAAAACTTAAATCGGGTCAAAATATGATTTATCGATTAAAAATCGACTCAGAATGATTCGTAAAATAAGCGACCTTTCGAAACAAAATGATTTGGGTCTCGAAAGTATTTTTATTGAAAGCAGAATATTTTTCTAAGTCTAGGGCCGTTCGTTTCGTATTAAAAGGATGAACAGTTTATTTATAAAAAATCTTGTCTCAACACGTAATTTGGTTTGGCAAAATTTAAATATATATCCTCGTTCGACGTCTCCGATAATCGTAGGTTACATTACCGTATTTTTGGAATTAATTTCCCAAAAATCGGGTAGCGTCTCATTTGTTTATCGGCCTACCCGTCGAACATCCCGATGTCAAAACACAACAACAAAATCATTCGCAATCCAAAATCCCATCACCAACTTCAATTAACAATGCCAATTCGCAAATTCACCAATACCAATCAAATACAATTATTAATCGTTATCATCCGTATTTTTATGTTTTAAACCGTAATTTACAATTTTTATTCGTATTTTGCGTTTTAAATCGTATTTTATAATTTAAATCATATTTTATATTTTTAAATCGTAGGACTCAGAATTAATCATCACAGTCCACCGTCGACTCATTTTAAACCTCATTGTCGACGGCGATAAAATTTTACGGGTTCCCGTAAATTCCGGGCATCCTACGTAAATTCCATCGATTAATAATATAATTTTCGCACCAAAATTATTTTATTTCACGTATATTACTCAAAATATTACTGCAGAAAAACAAATAAAATAATTAAAACAATTTCCATTCGCACAGGACACACGCGGGTAACAACAACGCGCCCACCAACACAGCAGAATCGGGAAACAGGGGCGGCCGGAGAACCACAGTTAAACGTCACCCACGCAACCGCACACACACATAACAACACATACACACAAAACGTATACCTACAGCAAGCATATATTTATACATGAAGCAATCGGAGTATAAAAAAAGGAAAGATGGCGGCGATTCCACCGGAAAAAGAAGCAAAACAGCGGCGGCTTACCGAAGCCGGAGGAAAAACCCGAGGAAAGAAAACGAAGAAGAAGACAGGGAGAGTAGAGAGACAGGAGAGACAAGAGCGAGAGTAGAGAGAAATTGAGAGATTTGCGAGAGAGACAGGAGAGAAGCAGAGATTGTAAAAATGGAGAAGAAGAACTGGGTTATACCCGATTTACAAACCCTTGCCCCCCCTTTTTATTATATTTATCGAATAAACCCCGCAACAAAATTTTATCTGACCCGCACATTAATTATTTAATGAACAATTCACGGGTAATTAAAACTCGAACATTAATAAAATATTTTATAACATATCACAAATAATTAAAAGTTAATAAAAATTGAATTTTCGAAATTTTAAAATAATTAATAATTTTTTTTTGAAACACAATTTATACCTGTTTTTAACAAATAAACGAAACAACGCGCAGGTGAAATTTATACCAAAATTACCAAAATAATTTTAAAATTCTCGGAATATTCCAAACTTAATAAAGTATAAATTTCAAAATTTTTGAAGAATTCTAGAATTAATTACTGATTTTACGATTAAATGAAATTAGAAAATCATTTAACGATAAATAATCAATAAAATATTGATTTCTAAATTTTATAAAGTCCTAAAAATAATAAATAAAATTATAAAATAACAAAAATAATTTTAGGAGCAATTTTAGCATTTATGAGAATAGATATTCAATAAAATCATTTTAAAACGAATTAAATTCATACAGCTCAATAATTAATTATAAAATTAACTTTTGCATCCAATAATTCACAAATAATTGATAACACAACAACACATAACTCACTGAACAATCACATATTTTATTTCTTTAATATTTTGATAATTATATTTACATATCCGATCCGAAAATAGGTTACTTAGCCGCTAAGTAACTAAGAAGACGATACGATTTTAATATTAATTTTGGATAATTATAAAAACAGAGACTCTTATAAAATACTTTATACGAAAATAGGGTAATAATATCTCGTCTTTTGGGAATACGAACTGTTATCGGACTATAAAATGATTTGCGTATCGAAAATTTCAGGCCGGGAGTCATACAGATCAAAACTGTACCCCGGATCGAAAAAGTCAAAACATGAAAAGCGTTCAGAATTATCAGATTAGGTTAGGAAGGAGTTTTCGGAAAAGTTTCGGGTTGTAAAACTGCAAAAACAATTGAAGTCGGACGATTCTCGGCTTTATAAAATAATTTTGTAATTATTCTGAAAATAATTAATAATTACATAAATTATTATAAAACCATCTAACTGTCCAAAAATTACCAGAAATATATCACAATTATCTATATTTTTATTCTGGACATATAAAAATTCAAATACTCAAATAACATCACATATAAATATCCAAACATCAACTCTAATTACCAGATAATTCCCTAAAATTCACATAAAATCACATAAACAATTCTAAATAATACTAATAATAATATTTGAAAATATGGGATATTACAATCTACCCTCCTTATAAGGATTCCGTCCTCGGAATTAGCAGAAGAAAGCACTAAGGGATCTTCTAGCCAACTTTCCATTTCCAAATAACCTCAATTTTCCATAATCTCAAATAAATCTTATATTCCTTGTATAATAAAACTTTTATAGCAGCTTCACCGTACACCACTGTTCCATTCACCTTTTTTGACCAATTCCTCAATAGAATCCCTTTACTGATTGCGAGAAAGAAGAATAGAGAGAAAGATAGAGGGAAGCAAAGAAAGAGAGAGATAGAGAAATAAAGAAACATATTGACTTCGCTATACACCCCTGATATTTTAATCGTATTGCAATCCACTGTTGCTCTTGATAATCCCATCACATAACCCTGCTTTCACTTGACCAGGATAACTCAACTTAACTTGATTGGCATACCTTCGAATGTTTGACATGATAAAATCATGGAATTTCAAAAAGAAAAGAACTTCATGTCATAACAGATGTCTCACCATTGTGAGTACCGAAGTCTGAATTTATGAGAAAGTGTTGTTGAAATGAAAGAATAACTGAGAGATCAATATGATCAAATGAACTTGGTATTGCGTGTCCAAATTAAGACACTACTAAAGGTTGTTAACCTTCATATATTCACAATACACATAAGTGATGGTGTCCCATCCAACTCCTATCACACAGATAGGTATACCTTGTGACCCATATAATTATGGTTGTTCATCTCAGTCGGAATAAAAATATCAAAGAATTCAAAATCAAATGAATAAAACTGAAAAGATTTCAAAGATAATATTTCTGAAGGAAATGAAGTCCAGAGAATAAAAATTCTGGCACAAAATGAATAAACTGATCTTAGGGATTATGTCTTCTAACTGATATTTCTTTTTGAGAGAAGTCAAAAGAATTTATTGAAAAAGAAGGTATTGCCAAAGTATTAATATTTATCTTCAATTTGAACTCTCCAATTGAATCGTCACCCACTTCTAGACAATTCTTCACGTTCCAAGGATATCGATAATCTCCATCGTCGTCGAATCGTAGTCTCGAAAGATTCTACAATAGAAGTTTGCAGCTTCCCAGAGTTCCATCCAGCTCAGCACAATCATCTCAAACGAATGCGTCTATCTTAACTTATTCGTTGGTACTATATCCAATAGTCCAACAGGAACTCGATATGAGCTCAAGCGTTACCAATTATGCACTATGTTGTTCCTGATGATCAGTCACGAAATAACACCGGTATCCCGCAGCCATACCGTAAATATAGGTACTACCCGTATCCCGCAGCCATACGGTACCTATAGGGCGCCAGAAAAGGCATAACAAGCCTTGTAAGATATTACAGTTCCGTATTACACTTCTGTATAATAGCTCACGCTGGACCGGTGCCTCGGCCTCTTACGCAATCCAGTAACCATCCAATCTTAAAACATTTTATTGAAAAGGGGTCATAATAATCGACACCCGGAATAATTTTATTCCCCCAATTCTTGGGTAGGAATATTCGCAACCAAATCACTTTTCTCAAAATCCAAAACACTTATAAATCCAATAATTGGATAAGTAAAATCACTTGCCTATTCTGAACATAGAATAGCAGATGAGAATTTGCATAAACATAATTATTTAATTCTGCGATATGTAAAACATTTATCGATTCTAAACTGAGAATAGAGAAAGCAATACTTGCATGATACGATTCAAAATAAATATCACTTGAACAATAAGTGATGATAGAAATACTTGCCTTTAAGATTTAGCAGTTAGTCACACTCGTAAAGACGCCCCTATTCTGATATTTTGTCTCAAGACATCACCGTCCTTCTTTTCAACACTTGACTGATATGCTACTCCTGCGATTGCTAAGAGCCAGATACCCAATACCATTCCATCTCATTCTTTATCCAACGTCTTGTCCTGATCAACTCGAAAGATCCGCATCTATAATTAAAATATAGAACTTTAATTGTCTAAACGATAATCAATCGGCGAACTGCGCGTCAAAATCCTATCGTCTACCTATACGATAACCCACACATAAATATAACAGACAATCACAGGACTCTTAATCCACATACACATATAATTCATATAACACGTAACTCATATATCAGATAATTCATATCATATATGACTCGGTTCGCTAAAAGGTTCGACTAGGTACGTTTAAAACTGAAATCGGGTCAAAATATGATTCATCGATTAAAAATCGACTCAGAATGATTCGTAAAATAAGCGACCTTTCGAAACAAAAGGATTTGGGTCTCGAAAGTATTTTTATTGAAAGCAGAATATTTTTCTGAGTCTGGGGCGTTCGTTTCGTATTAAACGGATGAACAGTTTATTTATAAAAAATCTTGTCTCAATACGTAATTTGGTTTCGCAAAATTTAATTATATATCCTCGTTCGACGTCTCCGATAATCGTAGGTTACGTTCCCGTATTTTTTTAATTAATTTCCCGAAAATCGGGTAGCGTCTCTTTTGTTTATCGGCCTACCCGTCGAACATCCCGACGTCAAAACACAACAACAAAATCATTCGCAATCCAAAATCCCATCACCAACTTCAATTAACAATGCCAATTCGCAAATTCACCAATACCAATCAAATACAATTATTAATCGTTATCATCCGTATTTTTATGTTTTAAACCGTAATTTACAATTTTTATTCGTATTTTGCGTTTTAAATCGTATTTTATAATTTAAATCATATTTTATATTTTTAAATCGTAGGACTCAGAATTAATCATCACAGTCCACCGTCGACTCGTTTTAAAACTCATTGTTGACGGCGATAAAATTTTATGGGTTCCCGTAAATTCCGGGCATCGTACGTAAATTCCATCGATTAATAATATAATTTTCGCACTAAAATTATTTTATTTCACGTATATTACTCAAAATATTTCTGCAGAAAAACAAATAAAATAATTAAAATAATTTCCATACGCACAGGACACACCCGCGTAACAACAACGCACCCACCAACACAGCAGATTTGGGAAACAGGGGCGGCCGGAGAAACGGCCGGAGAACCACAGTTAAACATTACCCATGCAACCGCACACACATATAACAACACATACACACAAAACGTATACCTACAGCAAGCATATATATATATACATGAAGCAATCGGAGTATAAACAAAAAGGAAAGAGGGCGGCGATTCCGCCAGAAAAAGAAGCAAAACAGCGGCGGCTTACCGAAGCCGGAGGAAAAACCCGAGGAAAGAAAACGAAGAAGATGAGGGAGATTACAGGGAGAGACAAGAGCGAGAGTAGAGAGAAATTGAGAGATTTGCGAGAGAGACAGGAGAGAAGGAAAGATTGTAAAAATGGAGAAGAAGAACCGGGTTATACCCGATTTACAAACCCTTGCCCCCCTTTTTATTATATTTATCGAATAAACCCCGCAACAAAATTTTATCTGACCCGCACATTAATTATTTAACGAACAATTCATGGGTAATTAAAACTCGAACATTAATAAAATATTTTATACCATATCATAAATAATTAAAAGTTAATAAAAATAGAATTTTCGAAATTTTAAAATAATTAATATTTTTTTTGAAACACAATTTATACCTATTTTTAACGAATAAAGAAAACAACGCGCAGTTGAAATTTATCCCAAAATTACCAAAATAATTTTAAAATTCTCGGAATATTTCAAACTTAATAAAGTATAAATTTCGAATTTTTTGAAGAATTCTAGAATTAATTACTGATTTTACGATTAAATGAAATCAGAAAATCATTTAACGATAAATAATCAATAAAATATTGATTTCTAAATTTTAAAAAGTCCTAAAAATAATAAATAAAATTATAAAACAACAAAAATAATTTTAGGAGCAATTTTAGCATTTATGAGAATAGATATTCAATAAAATCATTTTAAAATGAATTAAATTCATACAGCTCAATAATTAATTATAAAATTAAATTTTGCATCCAATAATTCACAAACAATTGATAACACAGCAACACATAACTGACTGAACCATCACATATTTTATTTATAGAATATTTTGATAATTATATTTACATATCGGATCCGAAAATAGGTTACTTAACCGCTAAGTAACTAAGAAGACGATATAATTTTAATACTAATTTTGGATAATTATAAAAACATAGACTCTTATAAAATACTTTATACGAAAATAGGGTAATAATATCTCACCTTTTGGGAATACGAACTGTTATCGGACTATAAAATGATTTGCGTATCGAAAATTTCAGACCGGGAGTCATACATATCAAACTGTACCCCGGATCGAAAAAGTCAAAACACGAAAAGCGTTCAGAATTATCAGATTAGGTTAGGAAGGAGTTTTTGGAAGAGTTTCAGGTTGTAAAAATGCAAACACAATTGAAGTCGGACGATTCCCGGCATTACAAAATAATTTTGTAATTATTCTGAAAATAATTAATAATTACATAAATTATTAGAAAATCATCTAACAGTCCAAAAATTACCAGAAAAATATCACAATTATCTATAATTTTATTCTGGACATATAAAAATTAAAATACTCAAATAATATCATATATAAATATCCAAACATCAACTCCAATTACCAGATAATTCCCTAAAATTCACATAAAATCACATAAACAATTCCAAATAATACTAATAATAATATTTGAAAATATGGGATATTAAATTGATGGTGGCAGATTAATGGCTCTGATACCACGTATAAAGTATGCACCAGAAAGAAAAACTGTGTTGGAATAAAACAACTCTTACTCCTTAATTAACAGAACAAAAATTACAGAGCTTAAAAACCAAACAGAGCTAACGGGCAACTGCATGAAAGTAGCACCACCTTCCTACAAAGACGCCACGACTTATTCTTCCTAAACAGACTCCTATTAGAAACTCAACTTCTACTAGGACCAAGTCTGTTACTAATTACAGAAATAAAACAAATAAATAAACTGTTACTAAAAATCCTAAAATGCGTTTAGATTAAACCAACAAGTCCTGCCATCGTTGCTGATCTCAATAAGGACTCGACAGACACGCCATCCCCCAGGCTGCGAAAGCCATCAGACCTTTCTGAGGCATAGTTTTTCTGCATGCTTAGACTAACATTATTTCTCCCATTTCATCCAATTTTATGTTGCTGCCGGCAAATGGCTAGTACTTCCACTCATTTTTTATAAGAAATAGTATATAATCTCTTGTATATTTTAGATAGATAAAAACTACTCCCTCAGTCTCACTCATTTATTTACATGTTTTTCTCATGCATATTTTGAGGCTATCATAATGTATAGTTTCGTAAATTTTTTTTAATTTTTTTTTCATTACAAAATTTTGAATATTATGTTTTTATTTAGAAGAAATAAATTTAAAAAAAATTAAAAAATCGTATTTTATAAGAATTTTAAGTATGTGCCGAACCTCGTCCCAATTAAAAAATTGGTTGGGTGGGTGGGTGGTTGGGAGGGAGTAGTATTATTAGTTAGAAGAATACAAGATTGAGGTTACGGAAAAAATTAGGACACTATATATTTTATATAAATATAATGTTCACTACATATTTGACCGCTTCACCATGAACGACAAATGAAATGGGCTTTTTTGATTCTTGGGCTGGGAATTTTTGTTTAACTTAAATTGCATTTTAACAAATAGCTTCATCTAATTACAATTTTGACCCAGTTTTTAAGTGGACCATCTATTGGTACGTATATAAAAGTCAGCCCATTTTAGTACCTTCTCGACTTTTCTATACCCTTCAACTTACTTAATAAATATTCATTTCTTACATTATTAATCCTTCATTCAATGTTGTCTTCAATGTTATCTTCCATGTTCTTTTCTCCTAAATTGATCTCTTCATGTCTTTCTTTTATAGAAACTCTCATCATTTCTCCAATTTAATATAATTGACGGGAATTTTTTTACCTAATTTGTTATTTTCAGTATTTAAATCAACCATATCTACTGTTTAGAAAATAGTTAATAGTTGTCTTTTTATGACTCAAACTGGTAAGTTATTGCTAACCTAATTTTTTTAATGTTGATTTTTTTATAAATGCACGCTTTATCTAATATCTATTTACCTAAATTATGATGCTGGATCTTGTTCTTTTTCAAAGAAATATTTTTTACCCTTCAAATTATTGTTAGTGAAGTCCTCCATTCTAAATTCTTTGTATGTGATTTATAAATGGAGTTTCGTAATTTTTTTTAAAATTCTTATGTTCATTTATACTTTGAATATGTTTATAAATTTGTTAAATATTTAATAGTATTTTCTTAAAATAGATTATCCCTAAATAAATTAAATCACCATATTTTGGTTAAGTTATCTTTATTTTTAAAATGACGTGGATTCTCAGTCTCGCTATCTCTTTAGTTGATAACAAATAATTATTTTACATTTGTGAATTAAAAGAGAAATGTTCAACTAGATTTAGTTTCAGTTGATTGTAATTTATTCATTGTAAAAGCTACTTACTCTAGATTTTTTTTATCTCAATTCATAGATATATGATACAAATAATGAAGAAAATGCTCTAAGAAAAATAAATAACCTCCATCCCTCTATGTTCACCGGTAAGTAATATGCATATAATTTGCTTCGTATAATAAACACCAGTGTATTTGGTTTTATATGTATTATGATGTTTACTTGCACAGATTATTACACATTAACTCAAGTATATAATGTATTGATATTCCTTTTTACAAAAATTATGTGGCTCACAAAATAACTGATATATATTGACAAGTGCAGAATCGGCAATGGAATTGTTTCAAGAGATAATATTGTAATTACTGATATTAGGATGCCAGAAATGGGAATATCTGAGTTCGTAGAGAAACATCATGTTCATCGCATGAATGATCCGCTCATTTGTAGTTCAGTCAATTTATTATGATATTGTAGTTGTTGATATTAGGATGCCAGAAATGGAAATCTCTGAGTTTTTATAGAAACCTCATGTTCATGGAATGAATGTTCCTGTCAATTTTTAATTCAGTCAATTTACTTTCGCAAATAACTTGTGGCAATTTCGTGTTTTCTTCTTTTAAATTTTTTAAATGTAGTAAAAATTTATAACTTACTTAAATGCAATGATTGGTGAAGATTTAGCAATGAATTTAGTGATCGAGACTCTAGGAAAATAGATTTGCTACTTTTTCTCAAAATCACCAAGCTACCTTGATATTGTTGACCGAACAATTGGTAGATGGAATTTCAAAACATCAAGATCCTGCAAAATAATTAATACGAAATGCTTTGTGGCGTGATGCTATCACTTTCTTTAAGGATTTATTTTGTCCCAATTGTTTGACAATTTGCTAAGTGGTTACTAGCGAAATTATTCCTACATGATACAATAAAGCATGAAGGATGGCAACTAGCAATATTGGTATCCTTCCTAATTACTTACGAACAAGAACTGATAATTGTGTATACGGTTTATTTCTATGAGAAAGTTCAGAAGCTCTGTATCTTGTGTATCACATACAAAATTTTCCTCTATATATAATGTGCTTTAAAAAATGTAACTCCTCAATTTTAATTCAATTTATGACAATTCTAATAAATATAGCCTTTTAATTTTAGGAGTTTCATGTTAAAAAATCACACCTTATCTCCAGCTTTTATTTTCGCATCTAATTTAAATATATAATATTTAAAAATATTAAAAGATTTCACAAATATCTTTTCTCATTTTATTGGTTCTATAAAGAAAAAATCCAACAATCCCCCACTTTTGTTTATAGAAGCAATAATCTCAACACAATTAATCCACATATAGATAATATACATAATAAAGGTATCTTTCGATTTACTTAGTACTAGCATCTCAAAGTTTATCAGAAATCTAGTTTCCTTAGCATTAAACTAGTCATCTTTACAATAAACAGGAGAATGTTGAATATATCATTGTCTTAATGTTCCAAGTAGTAATTTTCACACGTTTTTTGCACTTTTATGGTCATGTGCTCATGATCCTGTTCGTGTGAACTCTATTAAGAGTAAATCCATAACTCCCGTAAGAAGCGGCACCAATTCTAAGTTCACATAGGTGAAATGTTTCAATGTATTTCCGTTATTTCCAACACACTATCAATATGATCAAAACATTTCATTAAGAGTCTAACTCAACTTTCGCACATAACGAAAAATATTGACACCACATGTTATTAGCCAATTATCTAGTAACTTGTTATTAGCCATTAAACCTTTAAACTAAAAACTTATTAGAGCAAAAGTTGGGTTACCATTACTAAATAATTTAATCAATGGATTTTAGTACCATTTCCCAACTAGTTGTCTTCATTACCTCTCTCGACAGAGGTTTAGTAAACGGATCTGCAGAATTTTTACAAGATTTCACATAAATAATTGTCATTATACCATTCTGTAACAAGTGTTTCACATGTCCATATCTCAAGCTTATGTGTCTAGACTGCCTATTATATGTACTTTTATAAGCATTAGACATGATATTTTGACTATCATAATGTATAGAGATAGGAGGCATTGGACTAGGCCACAACTTAATGTCCATCAATAAGTTTATAATTCATTCAGCCTCTCTCCCATATGCTGCAAGAGTAATGAACTCCGACTCCATAGTCGAATGAGATATGCATGTTTGTTTCTTGTTCGACCAAGAAACTGCACATCATCTCAAGATAAATAACCAACCAAAAACAGATTGATTATCTCCCAAATTATTAATCCAACTTGCATCGGTGTATCCCTCTAATACAACCGGATCATCATTGAAAACTAAACCAAGATTTTTGTATTTTTTCAAATAACCAAAAATCCTAGTTACACATTTCCAATGCTCCATATTTTGCCTACTACAAAAGTAATATCTGGTCTTGTTCAACGCATTACATACATTAAATGGTGTATTTACACAACTTCCTTCATACTCAAGATGTGCAACAGCTCTTCCTTCATTTTACACAACTTCACACTGGAATCAAATGGTGTATTTACCTCTTTAAATCCTAGATGATTAAATTTATTTAACATCTTCTCAATATAATGACCTTGATTTAAAGAGTAACCTCCACAATGTTTTCTCACTTTAATTCCCAAAAAAGTATCCACTTCTCCAAGATCTTTCATTTTAGAATTCGAAGATAAGTAATTTTTCACTTTATGTATGCCTGTAATATTAGTTTTAAAAAGTAACAAGTCATCAACATAAAGACAAACAATTACTCCATACTCATCCATGAATTTAGAATAAATAAATTTATCTACAGTATTATGAACAAAACCATCACGCAAAATAGTTGTATCAAATTTTTCATGCCAATCTTTAGGTGCATGCCTTAAACAATAAAATGATTTTACAAGCTTATTCACGTTATTCTCATACCCTTTTAGAAAAAATCTTTCAGGTTGCTCAACATAAATCTCATTATTTAAATCACCATTTAAAAATGTTGTTTTAACATCCATTGGATGCACATGCAAATGATATATAGTTGCCAATGCAAATAAAACTCTGATTGAAGTGATACGAGCTACTGGTGCATACGTATCAAAATAATCCATTCCTTCTCTTTATTTATGGCCTTTGACTACTAATCTAGCCTTAAAGGAGTTCACCTTATGATTAATATCATATTTTCTTCTAAACACCCATTTACATCCAATAGGCTTAGAGCCTTTGGGTAGATCCACTAAAACCCAAGTATTATTCCCAACTATGATATCCATTTCATCATCAATAGCTTCTTTCCAAAAAGAACTATCTCTCGATGATATTGCTTCACGGTAGGTTTTTGGATCATCAACAATTTTTGGAACTACGTTGTGCTTATTAAGAATATTATTATGTTGATCCCCTTCCACTAAACACGGTATAAACTCTGAAGAAATAAAATCAGGATGTAGTATTTTTTCTTTCCTTGGTCTAACACTTCTTCTTGGCTCCACCACATGAGAATCATCATTATTCTCTATAATTTTATTTGAACCCTTTGAATTGTTAGAGCTAGGAATATAGGATTATTCGCCCCCCACTATTTTATTGTTAAAATGAAATTTATTTTCGAAAAATACAACATCTCTTGATTCCACAACTGTATTTGCATTTACATCTAAAATTTTATACACCTTACCAGCATACCCAATAAAGATCCCTTTTAAAGCTTTAAGTCCAAGTTTAGTTCTTTTAGGAGCAGACACTCTGTAATATGCCAAACACCCCCATTTGTACCTCTTAAATAAATGAGTTCGCATCAAAAGTTTTGAAGAATGACATATCCTTGCATACATGAACAGTTGCTCCAGAATCAAGACACCAACCCGGATTCGTCAAAGTTAAATTAACCTCGGATATCATGGCAACCAGATTCTCTTCCTCGACAATATTTGCACCAGCCTTTGTTTATAGTTTTCTGAATGCGACAATCTCTTGCAAAATAGCCAGGCTTACCACAAACAAAGCAATCTCCCTTTTTCTTAACATTATTACCCTTCTTTTTGAATTGTTCCCTATTCTTTTTAATTTGTAAGGAAAGATTTTTCTCTCTAAAATTATTTCCCTCGGTGATATTAACTTTGGAGTCAAATTGTAAAGAAATTCTTCTTCGATACGAAGAATTTTCTGCAATTGTTCCAAAGAAATATCCTCACTTTTTTTAATCAGTTTCTTTCCAAATTCTTTCCATGATGGTGGTAATTTTGAAATAATAGCAGCAACTTGAAAAGCCTCGGGAATTTCAATTTTGGGATAAATAAGTTTAGAGACAATCACTTGTAATTCATATATTTGCGACAATAAAGGCTTCGTATCAACCATCTTAAAATTTAAATATTTGGCAATAAAAAATCTCTTTGTACCTTCTTCTTCAGCCTAATATTTAAATTGAAGGGCTCCCCAAATCTCCTTTGATGTTTTCATCTGTTGGAAATAGTCATAGAGACGATCCGAGAGAGTATTGAGAATATGCCCATGACATAAGAGTTCATCTTCCTCCCTCTGCTAAAGCTTCTTCCTTACTTCATAAATTTGATAGACTCCATTTCCATCTTTTCTTGCCAACGTGAATAATAACTTCCATCTAACCTATCGAGTTTCACCATATCTTGATTCATTAATTTTTTAGACTCCATTTCCCTCACCGACAGAATAAATCCTTAAAATTTTTGACCGAACAATTGGTAGATGGAATTTCAAAACACCAAGATCGTGAAAAGTAATTAATACAAATTATTTGTTGGAAAATTAATCTAAACTTATTTTATTGTTTTAAAGTTTATCTTTTTTTTAGATCAGCTTGTACGTGTATGACTAGGTCATACATTCATTAGAGAATAAGTCTGGGGTCTCAGAAATAAACAGAAGTGGTGGAGAAAAATTTGGAGTAGTTGTTATTTTATAGGTCTAGTTGTATATGGACGTAGTAGACTAGTAACTTTATATTGATTTGTAATCTCATTTGTCAAGTAGTGAAAAAAATATCTTTTCTCAGTTTAGAGAAAGACATGAGTTCATATATTTATTCTGCACTAGTAGAGTTTGTATATTAATTTCATCTTACACTTGGTATCAGAGCTTTCGATTCAAGAGGATATGATAAGGTGTTGTGACAGAGAATGATGAACAGTAGTTGAGTTAGTAAGCAACACAGCATCCATGAAGGAAGTAGCAGTATGGTACAGTGACGGAAATGGCGACACGGGGTAAAATAAGATGAGTTTTATTGTTGTGCAATGTTGGTGTGTTGCTTCATTAATTGCGGGGCAACAAAGATTGATAAGCCCATTTCATGAGGAAATGTTGGTGGAGTAAAAGGCTCTGTCAAAAGGAGTACGGGGTGCAGTATATGTGTGTGTACATGATGTGTATACGTATATGCTGGACAGGTGGTTGATGGAGGACGAAGGGCTGCAATGGATGGTCAATATTACAGCAAGACTGCTGTGATTTGTGGTGTGAACCTACAGCAAGTGTGTGTATTGGTATATGATGGATCTTCAAAGGTTGAAGACGGTATGCAGATTGAAAGCCATACGGGATTGTGAAGAAAAGCTATACGGGCTTAGCCAAACAGGCTGATAAAGAAGCTTTTCAGATGGGCATCGAATATCTTGCTAAATTGGCACCGAAGGTCATGCCAGATGGGCAAAATGAACTTGTCAGACGGGAAAACAATAGCCATACGGGCCCAGTTCAATAACCATATGGGCTTAGTTTAACAGCCATACGGGCTGGAAGGATTTCAGATTCAAGGGAGATTGTTGGAAAATTAATCTATATTGTTTTATTATTTTAAAGTTTTATTTTATTTGTTTTAGATCAGCTTGTACGTGTATGGCTAGGTCATACATTCTGTAGAGAATAAGTCTTGGGTCTAAGAAATAAACAGAAGTGGTGCAGAAATTAGGAGTAGTTGTTATTTTATAGGTTTAGTTGTGTATGCACGTAGCAGACTAGATGTTTTATATTGATTTGCAATCTCATTTGTTAAGTAGTGAAAAATATTTCTTTTCTCAGTTTAGAGAAAGACATGAGTTCATATATTTATTGTGCACTAGTAGAGTTTGTATATTAATTTTATCTTATATTGCTTTGAGGCATGATGTTATCACTTGCTTTAAGGATTTATTTGGCCCCAATTGTTTGACAATTTGCTAAGTGGTTACTAGCAAAAATATCCCTACTGGATACAACAAAGCATTAACGATGACAACTAGCAATATTGGTATCCTTCCTAATTACTTAGGAACAAGAACTTATAATTGTGTATATGGTTTATTTCTATAAGAAAATTAGGAAGCTCTGTATCTTGTATATCACATACAAAATATGCCTCTATATATAATGTGCTTTAAAAATGTAACTCCTCAATTTTTATTCAATTTATGACTATCCCAATAAATATAGCCATTTAATTTTAGGAGTTTCATTTTGAAAAAATCACACATTATATCCAGTTTTTATTTTCCCATCTCCTTTAAATATAAAATATTTAAAGATATAAAAAGATTTCACAAATATCTTTTCTCATTTTATTGGTTCTATAAAACAAAAATCCAATAGATATTTCATGGCCGGCTTGTAAAACATTTATTCCTTAAAAAGACTAAATACATTCATATAGATAGAGATTGTAATTCTGGTAGTGCTTTAATTGATGAACAAGGGTAAGAAAATTTTGAAAAGAAAACACAATCAGATTGACTAAAATGATAATTTAGTCAGTTGTATAAATTAAGGGGCAGTTTCTTTATGTGGGGCAAGTTCTAGTTCTCTATTTCAATTGAGAATATATATAGGTGTCTGATTGTAAACTATACATACTGTACAAATTTTATTACATAATATGTATATTGTTCAAGAAATCATGTCTTTCCAGTTTTCCTAAAAACACGTCTTAAATAGAAAATTAAATAATTTGATCACACTTATACAGATAATTCCAATAAAATTTAACATGTGCAATATTTTATTTCTATGATTTTATTAAAAGTTTTAATGCTGTGCTAAAAGAAAATACTAGAATGCTAATTTTTTTGTACTCTCTTCTTATGTTTTGCTCATATACATATAATGAAAGTTTAAAGGTAAGAACAACTTAATCTAAAATACTAATTTATAATAATCGATTTATTTAAAACACTAATTCTAATAATCAACTAACATATCCATTCTCCACTTTCTCGTCTTTCACCCCTCCCCAACTATATTTTAATTTACCAGTTTGTTCACTATAACAGCGATTTAATTCTTTTTGAATGTGATATTGTTGAGTATGTTGTTTTCAAAATTGTTAATGGTGACCAATTTTTTACGATGTTAGTGTATTATACTTGGATATTTTTATGGGTCATGTTAGAGTTAGGTAGTTTCAGTTATATAAGTGTTTGGATAATATAACTTATAATTCAGATTTTTTTTATATAAATGAACTAAAATAAATAATTTTTAAATATAATTATCTTAATTAATATAAATTAAAGTTTGATTAACATTTTAAAAGTATATTTTTAAAATAAAATTGATAAAAAAATGAAAAATTAAAAATAAGTTGAGAAAAAGTACGTCGTTACTAATCTTCAACTTATCAACTTATAAGTTGTAAATTCAACTTATAAGTTGGATCGTCAAACACTCGGGCTTATAAAGCCAATAAGTTGGCTTATCGGAATTGTCAAACAAGCCCTATGTATGTGCTATTAGTTTCACAACTAGTGTACAATTTTTTTTATTTTTTTCGTAGGTAACCCGCAACCGCTACCGTTCGGGATAAACCATATGGGCGTGAATCAAACTAAACCGCATTTAAGCGACATACTTTGGATCATAACGCATAATCACATAATCATAAATTCTCCTCCTGTGGGATTCGAACGTGTGACCAAGTCCCTCTTTAACTATTTTTAGATATTATATGTGTTAATTGGTCTCAAAAAAAAATCTCTATCTATTTAGTTTATTTTTTTTGACAATCATAATAGTTGACAATTCAAAGGTTTGTCGCGTCGAATCCATCTTTTGATTGTTCGTAAAAAAACTATGTATAATATATAAATCTTATTATGAAAAATTCTTTTTGACTATGTATGATTTGATATGATAATAATTATTTGATATGATAATAATTATAAACATGCACATATATTTGCAAATAGATCTAATGGTACATATTAAATTTATAATACATGTATCATAACTACGAAAAAATTGAATAAAAAAGATATAATTTAATTTTTTAGAGATATTTAAATTTGAAAAAAAATATTACTAATTGAAAGATATAGTATTATTTTTATTTCTATGTGTTTAAGAGTAATGATTATTTTTTAATTTAAATGATAAGCTGTATTCCGCTTCAATATTATACGAATTTTATTTAATTTTATTTTAATGTTTTTTTATTACAAGACATATTATACTGATCAAGTTTAACTAATTATATTATGTTTACTTATAATTTTATTTAAAGCCGTATAAATGTATACTTTTGTTTAACTCAAAGAATGGTGTTCAGATTGGTTGTTGGGTTTTGCCCACTCCTAATTCGAGACATCACCATGTTGATCCTCTCCTTCTGTAATGGCTTGATACCTTCTGTTATCCAGTGGTTCATCTTGATCGTCAGGACACCATTCTTTGGACAGATATTCCTATTAAAAAGATCAAGACATGGGATATTTGGAACTCGATCAGAAACAAGAGGACTCCTGTTAACTGGGCTCGTGGGGTTTGGCATAAACTCACAATACACAGATACGCGAACCATCAATGGATGGCTTGTCATGGTCGTTTAGCCACCCTTGCACGCCTTGCTCGCTTTGGTATCACTATTTCTCAACAGTGTTATCTTTGCATAGGAGGTCGTGAACCTGATAACCATTTACTTAGGCATTGTCCTTACAGTGACTGTGTGCTCAGAAAAATTGGTCATTTGTTGCATGTTAGGCTTAAAGGAAATTCTTGGCTCCACTGCATGAAGTTGGCTTTACAAATTGTGGATACACCTTGCAGGGACATTAGTAAATAATATGAAGTTGGTCATTAGTTAGAATGAATAGTAAATATTATTTTGTTTAAATGTGATACTATTACTCGAATCGAAAATTTACCAGTTAAATAATATAATTTTTTAGCCAAATTAATAGTAGTTATTTTTTTCCCGAATTCCATAACACGGATCAAATTCAAATGATTACTTGAACAGGACCAGTAGTATAAACTTGTTTTAGTGAAGAGAAATACTGTATATTATTTTGTTTTATTTTAATGCTAGTACACAAATTAATTTTTGAAAAAAGTTACATGCATAACATATATACAAATATAATCTTTGTGTATTTCATAACATTGACTACAATATGAACCTAAATATCACTAAAAGAAAAACGGCCTTTTCCTACCAAGCAAATCAAACCAGAAAAACTTGGTAGGAAATGGTAGAGCATTTCCTACCAACCCGTAAACTGGTAGGAATTGCTCTAGGTGCGGCCCAGATTGTGTACACGCAAGCACCAAAACCTACCAATATTGGTGGGAAATTCAAAACCTACCAATGTTGGTAGGTTTTGACCAAAATTTAATACCGAAATGGTCCCATCAACCACGATTGGTAGGTTTTGGTAGAATCTTATTGTGAAAATAACCCCACCGACCAGATCAGCAGGCCACATATTATTAAGAATATAAAATATTTTTCTGAAGTATAAAAAAATATTAATAATTCAGGTCAGTTCCTACCAATATTGGTAGGAAAAGGACATCTGGCCGTGAAAAGTATTTCCTACCATATTTGGTAGGAAAAGGCCTGGAATTAATAATATTTTAAAAATGGACCCACCACCTTTTTAGTTTTTTTTTGGGTGGTGTTAATAGAATGAAGATAAGATGAAAATTTAGAAAGAAGAAGAGAAAGATAAGAAAGAAGAAGAAGAAGGAGAAATGGGAGAAGTTTATTTTTCTTCAAGAATCACTTTCATTGTAAAGGTATAATTTGATCTCATTCTTCTTTATTTCAATACTGTAAAATTTTTTTTGTTCTATGTTAGTTATGATGATATTGTGTATGATTTGAATGTATAATTTGTATATGCTATATAATTGAAGAGAAAAAATGTGAAGTTAAATTGAAATTGTGTTTGTTAATATTGTAGATGGTGAGAAAGATGTTATAATTTTTATGTTAATAATTTATATATGCTTGAAATGTTAACAATTCCAAAAAGTGAAGTTAAATTGAAATGTAGTTTTGTTGATATTGTAGATGTCAAATGTAAACCGTGGTTGAATGTCACGTCGTATGAAAAGTGATCGCATTACGTTAACGGATGAGTATAAAAATGGTGTGGAAGAATTTTAGATTCGGCAAAAAGGTTTGGGTTGACAAAAGATAAGATATTGTGTCCTTGTAAGAATTGTGGGAATGGTCATTGGGAAAATTTAGATACCATAAAGTTTCACTTGTATGCTTCCGGATTTTTTGAATCATATACCCTGTGGACTTTACATGGTGAGAAAGAGCCAACAACGGAGTCTCGACGGACACGTCATCGTAAACGACGTGCACCACCAATTGTGGAACCACCGGTGGATATGTTTGGGTTGTTACGAGATAGTTCCAGGCAAGATTTTTATAGCTTCAATGATATGAGGGGTAGTAATAGTAGTAGTATGAATGATGCCGAAGAATCTCCAAATTTTGATGCTTCTCAATTTTACACCGATGCCAATGAGTCGGGAGCTCCTATTTACCCCGGTAACAAAAGTTATACAAAACTCCCTTTCACAACGAGATTGTTACATTTCAAAGCCTTATCTCGTTGTAGTGAGAAATCATTTAATTTACTACTTGATATTATTGGGGAAGTGTTGCCACGAGATCATAAGCTACCGGTTTGTTATTATGCAATGAAGAAAATGGTAAAAACATTGAAGTTGGGATATGAAAAAATTGATGTATGTGCAAATAATTGTATGTTATTTTATAATAACAACAAAAAAAAGTTGTTTATGACATTTGCAAAGAGGATCGTTACAAAGATATCATGGGAAAAATGGAAGGAAAATACCAAAGAAGGTGTTAAGATATTTTCCGCTAATTCCCTGTTTACAATGATTATACATGTCAGAGCATACGGCTAAATATATGACTTGGCACAAGAATAGAGAAATAAAAGAGGGAGAGCTAAGTCACCCCTCGGACGGAGATGATTGGAAAAATTTTGACAAGCGATACCCATCTTTTGCTAAGGAGTTTCGTAATGTTCGACTTGGATTGTCGAGTGATGGTTTCAATCCATTTGGAAATTCCGGAAACAATGTATACAGATTGTGGCCGGTTGTAGTGGTCGTCTATAATCTACCTCCTTCTATGTGTATAAAAAGACCGTTCATGTTTATGACACTACTAATTCCCGGTCCGGATAATCCGAAAAAAATCTCAATGTGTTTCTAAGGCCCCTTATGAACGAATTATTTATTTTATGGCAGAGCGGGGTTGAAACTTATGATCAACATTTGAAAACAAATTTCATCATGTAGGCGACACTTATGTGGACAATTAGTGATTTTCCCGCTTTAGGTATGCTTAGTGGTTGGTCAATAAAAGGGAAGATGGGATGCCCAGTTTGTGTTGGAAATGTACAAGGTTTCCAACTCAAGAATTGCGGAAAATGTTGTTTCTATGGAACATATCGAACATTTTTGGATAAAAATGATCCGATGCGAAAGAAAAATAAAAAATATGCTACAACGGAACTTAAAGTGTTTGATGGTCGTACCAAGGGTGAGAAATTACTATCTTCTTTATTGCAAATATATTTCGCTCCACCCGGAAACACTTTTAGTAAATTCAAGCCTAGGGGCTATGGAGTAGATCATCATTGGACCCACTTTTCAATGTTTTGGGAACTACCGTATTTGGAATCTCATGATCTACGACATTGTATTGATATTATGCATACCGAGAAGAATGTGTTTGAGAATATATTTTACACAATTGTAAATGATCGTATCAAGACTAAAGATAAAAAAAAATCAAGGGCGGATTGCAAATATCTAAATGTATGACGTGAAAAGGGGATCATGCTTAAAGCACCTTACACAATTACTAGAACTCAACTCCGACTTTTGTGTAATTGGATCTCTAAACTTAAACTTCCCGATGGATGTGTCTCGAATATATCTCGTTGTATCAAATAGGATACTTTAAGAATTACCGGTTTTAAATCGCATGATTGTCATATTTTCATGCAAAAGTTAATGCCAATTGCTTTTCATGAATTTTTACCATCTTATATTGTGGAAGCTCTCACCGCTCTTTCAAATATTTTCCTTGATATTTGCTCGTCCGTTTTACTACGTGAAGATTTGGATGTCTTGGAAAAACGTGTAGTGAGGATAATGTGTGTGCTCGAAACCGTCTTTCCACCGGCTTTATTTGACATTATGGAACACTTACTTGTACACTTGATTGAAGAATGTAGACTCGGATGACCGGTTTACTATCGTTGGATGTACCCTTTTGAGCGATTGTTGAAGCATATGAAAGATAAGGTCGGCAATAGAGCACTGGTGGAAGGTTCAATTGCGGAGAGATATGTTGAGGAAGAAATGATGAATTTTTCTTCATTTTACTTTTGCTCTTCCGTAAACACGGTTCATAATACCGCACGTCGTAATGAAGTTGTGGTTGAAGCACAAGAAGAAAATGTTTTAAAAGTTTTTAAATATCCTCTTCAAACTATTGGGAAGCACATTTTTGGGTATTTAAATAAAAGTGATTTGATGATTGCGGAATATTATGTGCTACTAAATATGCCGGAAGTTCAACTATACATTCGGTAATTTACTACATGTGTCTTTTGTAATTAAATGTTAATTTACTACATGTGTCTTTTGTATAGTGTTATATATAATTTACTAATTACTTTTGTATTTCAGGGAATTTGATGCCCAAATACGTGCGAATGATCTACATATATCAAATGAAAGATTGAAGTCGCTCCAAAAAACTAAATTTAGGCCTTGGTTTAGAGAAAAGGTACTTTCATTAATCCACATATTATATGGTACATTTGATATAAAAAAATTCTAATATAATACATATTTTTATTGTATATAGGTTGAAAATGGTGTAAACTATGACCTTTTCAAATATTTGATTGATGGACCGGTATGCAATATTTTCTCTTTTCAAGGTTGTTTGGTTAATGGATATAAGTTTCATGTTAATGATGGGGTTTTTGTTAAAGGCACTTTTCACAATGATGTTCTTGTTAATTACTATGGTCAAATAGAAGAAATTATTAAGCTTATCTATGGAGGAGGAAATTTTGTTTATTTATGTAGATGTCATTGGTTTGATAGTGTTGGAAATGGTGCTCCGGTTGATAAAAATCGTGTTGTGACTATTGATGTGAAATCAAGGTTGAAGTTGAATGAAATATTTATTTTGGCTAGTCAAGCAATTCAAGTATACTATGCTCCTAGTGTATTGAATACTCGGAGCAATTTGTATACCGTTGTGAATTGTAAAAATTGCCCTATTGATGAAACTACCAATGAACCAAATGAAGAGGCTTTTCGAGAGAATGTATCAAATGCGTCTTCATCATCTTTTTTTATTGATTTCGCACAATATGATCCCATTCGAATTGATCGAACTCAAAATATGGAAGAAGAAGAGGAAGAAGATGAAGAATTACAAGAAGACGAAGAAGTTGAAATAAGTAGAGAAGAAGAAGAAGAAGAATAAGAAGAAGAAGAAGAAGAAGAAGAAGAAGAAGAAGAAGAAGAAGAAGAAGAAGAAGAAGAAGAAGAAGAAGAAGAAGAAGAAGAAGAAGAAGAAGAAGAAGAAGAAGAAGAAGAAGAAGAAGAAGAAGAAGAAGAAGAAGAAGAAGAAGAAGAAGAAGAAGAAGAAAAAGAAGAAGAAGAAGAAGAAGAAGAAGAAGAAAGAAGAAGAATTAAAGAAGAAGATGAAGAAACCGATGGTTTTGAAGATATTGATTGATATGTATTTTGAAATTTAATTGTACTAGTAATGAATTTTAATGGTGAATTTTTTACATTTTTTATATTGGTAAATTTTCTACATTCTCTATATTTAAAATGTTTCTTAATCTTCATTATTATGCTGATAGAGGGAAATAACTGGTTGTAAATAACCTCTAGTAGGAAATAAGTAGTTGGAAATAACCTCTAGTAGGAAATAACTGGTTAGAAATAACTTCTAGTAGGAAATAACTGGTTAGAAATAACATTTGGTAGGAAATATGTGGTAGGAAATGGCGGTTCCCAACCTTCTGTTTTAAAACCTACCAAAAACGGCGTATTTCCAACCAGTTATTTCCTACCAAAACTAGTAGGAAATAGCTAACACCTATTTCCCACCAATATTGGTAGGAAATGTGAGAAAACTATTACGAAAAGAAAATATTAAATATGAAAATGGTTCGATAAATTAAAACTTTTCAAGTGAAATGTCATTTTATAGTGAAATAAAACTAGGAAAAAAATTTGGGTAAGAAAACAATTATGACTAAGAAAATCATTTAGAAAACGGAACGTCGAGATTGTTTGAAGATTGAGTTAGGTTTTCAACTCAAAGTGTCGGGGATGAGTTAGACATTTGGATTTTTTCTAATAATCCAACCTTACGGATGATTAGATATATGAGTTTTATACATGTAGTCGAAATATAAATTTTTTAAAAATTAAGCTATTATGTATTTATAATAGATCTATAGAAAAAAAATATAAGAAAAATATATTTTTTGTACTGTTCGACCATAGTTTGTCACATTTCCGTTGATCAAACTCTATAAACATGAACACCTATTCATTTTAATAGTGACACTCTAAAAGTTAGTTGATCACACTTACAGTCCCGTATTTTCATTTGTTTTTTGGATAATTATAATTATTACGAAAAGAAAATATTATATATGAGAATGGTTCGATAAATTAAAAATTTTCAAGTGAAATGTCATTTTATAGTGAAATAAAACTAGGAAAATTTTTTTGTAAGAAAACAATTATGACTAAGAAAATCGTTTAGAAAACGGAACGTCGAGATTGTTTGAAGATTGAGTTAGGTTTTCAACTCAAAGTGTCGGGGATGAGTTAGACATTTGGATTTTTTCTAATAATCCAACCTTACGGATGATTAGATATATGAGTTTTATACATGTAGTCGAAATATAAAACTTTTAAAAATTAAGCTATTATGTATTTATAATAGATCTATAGAAAAAAAATATAAGAAAAATATATTTTTTGTACTGTTCGCCCATAGTTTGTCACATTTCCGTTGATCAAACTCTATAAACATGAACATCTATTTATTTTAATAGTAAAACTCTAAAAGTTAGTTGATCACACTTACAGTCCCGTGTTTTCATTTGTTTTTTGGATAATTATAATTATTACGAAAAGAAAATATTAAATATGAAAATGGTTCGATAAATTAAAACTTTTCAAGTGAAATGTCATTTTATAGTGAAATAAAACTAGGAAAAAAATTTGGGTAAGAAAACAATTATGACTAAGAAAATCGTTTAGAAAACGGAACGTCGAGATTGTTCGAAGATTGAGTTAGGTTTTCAACTCAAAGTGTCGGGGATGTTGAGGATTACATACTTGGATTTTTTTTTAATAATCCAACCTTACGGATGATTAGATACATTAATTTTATACATGTTGTCGAAATATTGAATTTTTAAAAATTAAGCTATTATATTTTTATAATAGATCTATAAAACAAACTTTTAATTCCTACCAAAATTGGTAGGTTTTGCCCAAAAAAGTTGTTTGTCCTTTTCCTAATAGGGTATTTCCTACCAAGTATGGTATGAAATACACCTAAAAACTGGTAGGAAAAGGCAACACCTGAAAATAATAATTAAATTATTATTTTAATAATTTCGTAAAATATTCGATTTTGAATAAAAAATATCCAATTTGTTTAACTAAGATATACTTGTTTGTGTCAATTTTTTCAGAAAAAACATTTTGGCACAATGGTTAGTATATTGTAAATGATTCTGTGGGGTGTGGGTTCGAATCCCACCTCATTTTTTTTGGCGTTTCCGCCAAATTTTTGGCGAAAAAATTGAATTTACCGCGCAGGTCAAAACCCACCAGTTTTGGGATCAAAACCTACCAATATTGGTAGGTTCTGATCTTACAATAAAATATTAAAAAATTAATTGGGGGTTAAACACATATACCCTACCAACATTATTCTTTCCTTTCGATACTCTCTCTCACCATTTCTTCACCATACTCTCTCTCTCTCTGTGTGTTTACCCTACCAGTTCATCATCTCTTCTTCATCTCTTCTTCATCTCTTCATCATCTCTTCGATCGTTAAGCTTTCTTCATCTATTAATTTCTTCAGCTATTCGTTTATGTATTTTCCCTTTTGTTATTATTCATTTTTTATTCAATTTTCTATGATTATGTGTGTATGTGATCATATGTATGCATTATTGTGTATTGGGTATCATGGATTAGATGTTTATTGTGTTTGGGGTGTTAACTTTTGCAATTTTAAAGAGTATCGGGTGTTAAACAGGGGATTTTAGGCTAGATATTGGGGCTATTGGCCAATATGCATGCAATATTTAATGGTTGTGTTTATTATGCATGCTTTAAATATGGGTTGTGCTTAAATGTGATTTTAAGTCCATCAAAATTGATTTTTGATGAAACTATGCTTTGACTATGGGTTTTTCAGTCATTTTTTACTAAATTATGTGCTTAAATATGTATTTTGATGTTTATTTAAGTTTACGTATTATGTTTTAGGTATACGCATGATGTTGCAGTGAATTAGTATTGTAATATGCAGTGGATTCACATACACATAACACATACACTTGTGTAGTAGTCATATATAGTTGTAAAATAGTGTGTGTTTGGTCAGTCGACAAAATATGCGTATTGTGTGTCTGTTGCTATGCCAACAGACATATATATTGAAGCTTAGTCCGGTAGGGTTGAAGCTTAGGAAGTGCCTCATCATATATGTTGGCATTTGGATATTTATAATTAATTTGAAATTGTTTAAAATTTCATTAGGTCAAGTTAATTAAATGCAATGATATACTACTACGTTGTTGTCTTGAAGTAGGGTTTTATGTAGGATTAGAGTTGGGCTCCAGCCATTTCAACTTTATTATAAGTTAATCTGTGTAAACAATTATCAAGAAACTATATATAATTGACACTTCCAGACTGCTAATAATATAGGAAAATCCCACTGATTCATGCAGAGTTTTGTCTAGTCTGATAAGATAAATGTGCAGTTAGTTCTCAGATCAATGAAAATTATGAAATCAAAGGTAATTAGTTAAGAGTAAACACCTGAATCTTTGTGTGTAACTTAATTAATTATGTTTAATATTAATCATGAGCACTCATAAACCTCATATTATTGGTTCTTAAACAAAAAAATAATACATTAAGTTATGTGTTTAATGCATATCATCCATGAGAATTAACTAGCTAGATCACTTAAGCATTTTGATATTGTTTTTTACAGGGTTAATGGCAAAGGTTTTCCAGGGTAAGAGTCCTGTGGCATCTGCAAAGAAAGGCAAAAAAGTTCCAGTGAATAAGAATGGAAAGATCGCTAAGTCTAAGAAAAATTCGAGTTCACGCAAAGGAAAAGGCAAAGTGACGGCAGCATCAAAGGCAAAGGCCAAAGCTTTAGCGATATCACAGTCTTATCCCCGCGGGAAGACAAGGGCAGAATTAGTTGAGTGGATGGGTCCAAGAAAGCGAGCAAACTCCCGTGGACTATTCGGTTCCACACCTCCAGCAAAGCCGACTCGTATTGATATTTCAAATGGAGTGTAAGTCTAAATTTATAGACTTTTGCATTTTATTCTTTACTACTTTACCTAACTTTAATATATGTCCAATTAGTAACGATTATTATTTTTGTAGCATAATGCATGATGAAGCAAAGATGACAATTCTAGGCATTGTTAGCGGGTTCTGGCCAGTGGGAGCTTACACGGGGACTGATATCAATGATATGTATCCTAAATGGGTTGAGAAAGTTATTACTGAACTCTGTGTAAGTATCCATCATCTTGAATTTGATTTACTTTCAAATACACATGTACTTTTAATTGATAGTTTAGTTGTTTGCTACTGTGTTTGTGTTTCTGTTTGATCCAAGATTTGGCAATTAAATCAGAATGAAAAGGCAAACGCTCCTCTGTTTCAGTATTAGTATTACAGAAATAAGAGTATTATTTTAGGACAAAACTGGTTTCTTAACTTTTTGATGTTTATTTTATTATCAAACTATAGGTAATTTCTAATTTAAATGTTTTAAGAGGAAAATGTTATGTTAAAAGGTGGCATTACATACTTATTTAAACATTTTATTTTTTTTTACTATAATCATTTGCATGTAATTTCTGCACTATTGAACAACTTATGTTTATATAAATTGCAGAAATATTTCAGACATGAGAAAGGTCAAAGTCGTAAGGAGGCTTATAGGACTATAGCTGGGCATCTCAAGGCATTGATTAAGCGAACAGTGCATGAAGAAAATGAGAGAGCTTATGCAAATTTCGAGAAGTTAAAAAGTCGTTGCTATAAGTTAAACCTTCTTACTTCAGTGATACGGTATGGGAAGGGATGGTTCATTTCTTGGAGTCGGATGAACACAAGCTACGATCAGATAAGGGAAAAGCAAATCGTCAAAAAGTGACTACCTTGCACAACGCTGGTGCAAGATCTTTTCAGCAAGTGGACAAGGTAACATTCACTTCATAATCTAGTAAAATAGGACTTGGATTTAGAATCTTGTTTATTAATATTAATTATCTTTATGCATCTATATGTTAGATTTTAACTGAGGAAAAGAATGGCGTTGTGCCAACTCGCCTTGAAGTGTGGGACAAAACACACACTCGCAAGGGAACGGATGCTGATGGCATGCCAATTTACACAACTGAGGCTGCAAAGGAAATTGCGGTATGAAATTAAAATTGGATAATTTTTTTTATATAACTTATTAGAAGTAAATGACAATATATCTGAGTATTTAACGAGTTTGATTATGCATTTATATGTTGAAATACAAGTTTGGTTTTCTATGCATATTGCAATTCATAATGCTGGATTTTGCATAAACTCACTGTGTAGCCAAATCTTGTGAACTCCAGAAATTAATCAATGTTCTCACTGTGTAGCCAAATCTTGTGAACTCCAGAACATTATAAGACTTTGCTCTATACAGTTTATATAAGTAATTAACGTCCCACGTATTTACTGGTATTTCTTTTTTGGATTTTTTTATTAGCCGGATAGATGATTCTACTATATATCTCAAGATGATTTTGATAGTGAAATTTAGGCTTGTTTCATAATGCTGGATTTTGCAAATGTGTCTTAATGTTTATTAGCCAAATCTTGTGAACTCCAGAACTTTATTTGATTTGCCCCATACAGTTCATAATGCTGAATTTTGCAAATGTGTCTTAATGAAAATTTAGGGTTGTTTCATAGTGAAATTTATCAACGTCTTATTTTTATCTGAGTTTGTTTTAAATATCCGATCTGAACGAAGTCTCTTGAATTATATAGCAAAAAAATGAGATGTTGTATTTTAGGTCAAAAGCTGTAACACTTTATTTCCGAATCTTTTACAGCTGAGCTATGCAAAGATACTTGAAGAAAATAACTTTGATCCAACAACTGAGAATGCTGTGGACCCATTTCAGTGGTGGTTGATGGCCACAGTACCTGCTGGTGAAAAGCCTAAGAATAACAGGCTTGTTGGTTTTCCGAGAACTTCCGTCCGTCAACTGATCAAAGATTTGTCAGTCCAGTATGATGAAGAAGCGGAGAACAGGGATGAAACTTCTGCTGCGGGTGCTGCTCGTAATAGAGGTGTCCCTGCCAAGTTATTCGCAACTGTGGTAGGTGGAGTTCTTGAGATCCTGAAAACCAATCCTTCTACCTATCAGCGACAACTTAATGAAGAAGAGGTTGAGAATCTTGCTCGAGCTGCCCTTGATCTTAGCGATCCTGGAAACCGAACTGAATTCACTCAGTTTGTTTCAAATGAAGTGCTGCATCTCGTGAAAGAGCTTGTGGAAGATATGTTCAAGAGGTATCAGGAGAAGGAAAAAGAGGTAATTTTCTTTTGCAATTTTCGTACCAATCTGCCATTTATTCAGCGTCGATGATTTATCGCGAATCGGTTGTGTATTATAGGTTCTTTATAGTTCTGATGAGGAGACTGATGTAACAGACATCTCTGACGATGAAAGCGATGTTGAGGCTGCTGATGGGGAAGGTCAGAATGCTAATGTGGAAGAAGGCACATCTGAAGGCGAAGATGAAGAAGGAAATTTTGAAGGCTCCAATCGTGAGGATGACTAAATCTGCTCCCCTAAAACTCTTTGTTTTATGAAGTTTGTCGTTAAAATTGTTATATTTAAATGATTTTGGTTAAAATGCTTTTGGTTAGACTTGGATTGTTTTCAGTATTATGCTCTTGTAAGCATTATTAGGATAATGGTGAATTTCTGAAGTAGGGACATAGTTGCCGAAAACTTAGCTTTTGTTTTAATTATGGATGGTTGGTCAATCCTTAGTGTCCGGTAACTATGTCCGGAAATGATATAATTGTTCGAATTATGAATTAATCATGTACTGAATTCTATTTTGTGCTTGTTGATTATGTATTTGTATGTTGGTTACTTGTGTTTTGGTTTGTGTTTGGCTTTAGTTTATGGTAATGACCAGAAACAAATAATTTTTTTGGCAAATAGACAATAAAATCCTACCAAATATTACCAACAAGAATGCCCATTACAAACCCAGAATGGTAGGTTTTGGTTCTTGTATAAACTAAGATATATAGTAGGAAAAGGTTGGTAGGAAATATTGATCAATCAAAGCCTACCAACGTTGGTAGGAAAAGTGACACAAAACCTACCAATTCTGGTAGGAAAAAGGCTTGACTTTGTCAAAAGGACATGCCACGTATCTGGGCCCCACAATCCAAATCATCAACTGGGGTCCATATTTTAGTGACGTGGCAGGTGATGTGGCGTACTATGTGGCACGCCACATGGACTGACACTTGGCAAGTGGGGTCAACTGAAATACAAACATCAATTCCTACCACAAAGCAATTCCGACTGGAGCAACTCCCACTAAGCCTTTTGGTAGGAATTGCCCCAATTTCCTACCAGAAATAGACCATTTCCTACCAAAATGCTGGTAGGAAAAAGCCGTTTTTCTTGTAGTGTATGGTACCAAATTTTCAATGTTTGGGCTTGCAATACACGAATGTCTTATCGTTTATCTAACAAATATTAATTAATTTAAAATTTGAAATAGTTAAAAATCAAATTAAAGTTCAAATAAATAAAAATTATTATTAAGATGCATTTAATTTTGTTGGACTCTATCTTGAATTCTATAAATCAGATTTTGACGATTTTAAAATATTAAAATTCAAATTAACAATAAATATATTATTAAGTTGTTTATACATAATTCTTTATTTTAGATACACCAACTACAAAAAATTTGTAGTCAGACTGTTGGATTTTTTTAATTGAAACATATTTAATAATAGCAAATAATTGTAGAAATTATTATTAATATTTGTTTTGATTTAGTCAGTGTGTTTCTAGAGTGTTTTAGGAGTGTTGATTTAGTAATAAGGTAGTGGAGGTTTTTTAGGAGTCTAGTAGTTTGCTTTGTGCGAGTTCTCAGGTGATGTGAGAGACTTGCTCTTATATTTCTCTATATTGCAGTAGCTTTGATGAATAAGAAATTAGCAGCTTGTTTTCACCTTAACCATTTTCACGTTTATACACTTCTGCATATTTCTCTATATTGCAGTAGCTTTGATGAATAAGAAATTAGTCTCGCATATATGAAACTGCCACAGGCACATGTAAAGAAACTTGATGACCACAATATACATGTTGGGTATTTGGGAAATGAGGTGGGAACAAAGGCCAGCCATTTGTATGATCCCATCTCAGGTCGTATATGCATCAGCAGGGATATAATATATCAAGAAGCTAAAGTTTGGCCATTGAGGATTAATCCAAAGTTGGAAGTGAAGTCAAATTCCCAAGTTCGTTGGTTGTAATGGACTCCGAGGCACCAGACATCGAGTATTCAGAAACTGAGGCTCAAAGTTAATTTGATACTCCAGTACAGTCACAAAGTGCAGATGAAGAGAGTGCTTCTGCTCAGTCTTGGATATCTAGTTAGCCTACTATCACTATGGAAAATGATCACAGTTCTGGCTCAAGCGCTTCTGTTATAAGCAGTGAACCAAAGAGATTTTGATTATTGAGATAGAAATTGAAGATGAAATGCTCATGTTGTCAGTCGAAGAACCCACCTCGTATGCTCAAGCAGCAAAGGACAAAGAGTGGAGAGAGGCAATGAAAAGTGAATGAAACTCCATAGAAAAGAATAACACGTGGGTTCTAACTGATTTACCTCGGGGTCACAAAGCTATCGGTTTGAAGTGGATTTTTAAAATTAAAAAAGACATGAATGGAAACGTGATCAAACATAAAGCGCGACTGGTGGCCAAGGGATATATTCAACAATAAGGCATTGATTTCGAAGAAGTTTTCGCTCCTGTCATGCGAATGGAAACAGTACGGCTGATCTTGGCATTGTCAGCGAAACATGGGTGGCAAGTTCCTCATATGGACGTAAAAACCACGTTTCTGAATGGGGAAATTCAGGAAGAAGTTTATATCTCGCAGCCCGAAGGTTTTGAAAAAGAAAATCAGGAAAGGAAGGTATATAAATTGTTGAAGGCATTGTATGGGCTTAAACAAGCCCTACGCACGTGGTATGCAAGATTGAGACGATGTCTTGAAAATTTGGGTTTTGAGAAATGTCCTTATGAACATGTAGTCTACACAAAGCGAGAAGGAAATGAATTTTTACTAGTTGGAGTGTACTTAGATGATTTGTTGATCACAGGATCAAATATTGGAATTGTGCAGAGATTTAAAGATCAAATGTACAGAGATTTAAGGACTCTGGGAATCATTTGTTATAGGGTTATACTGATAGCTATTTGGGAGGCAATGTAGATGATCACAAGAGTACGAGTGGAATGATTTTTTACTTAAGTGAAAGTTTGATCACCTAGGTTTCTCAGAAGCAATGATGCGTTGCGTTATCTACCTGTGAAGCAGAATTTATGGCTGCCACGGCTGCAGCTTGTCAAGGCATTTGGCTGAAAAATTTATTAAGTAGAATCATGGATGCAGACACTGGACCGATGATGATTGACATTGACAATCGCTCAGCAATAGACTTGGCCAGAAATCTAGTTTTGCATGAGGAAAACAAACATATTGACCTTCATTTTCATTTCATCAGGGAGTGTATTGAAACTGGGAAGATAGTTGTTAAATATATCGGAACTGGAGAGCATATGGCAGACATACTTACAAAAGCATTGTCGATGGCAAAGTTTGAGAAGATGAGAGAGCTGCTGGGAGTAAAGAATTTGAAGTAAATATGTTTCGATTACGGGGGAGCATGTTAGATTTTTTTAATTGAAACATATTTAATAATAGCAAATAATTGTAGAAATTAGTATTAATATTTGTTTAGATTTAGTCAGTGTGTTTCTAGAGTGTTTTTAGGAGTGTTGATTTAGTAATAAGGTAGTGGAGGTTTTTTAGGAGTCTGGTAGTTTGCTTTGTGCGAGTTCTCAGGTGATGTGAGAGACTTGCTCTTATATTTCTTCTGTATTGCAGTAGCTTTGATGAATAAGAAATTAGCATCTTGTTTTCACCTTACCCATTTTCACGTTTATACACTTCGGCATATTTCATCTGAAACATTAGTTTCTCTCACAGACAACGGTTAAAATAAATATTACTATCCTTAAAAATACTACAACAGTGAATTAATTTTACAGAAAAAGTAGTTATGTGAGCTCGAGAATAAACAATAGTTACCTATCTTTTTAAAAATAGTTGTCTGCTTTGTGTCCTCCCAATGGTACTCAAACTACAATGTTGTATGTTAAGACAACACCTCAAAATCCTTGCTAAATCACAACTTCTTATCATCCTAAACAATTATTTTGGTGCTTATGTTGTGTCATTTTGACGTGTTTATTTTTACTCTTGTCTCATAAAACATCAACTGTGCACATATACCATTGTTAAAAGGAAAGGTTCACAGCATTATATTTATAAGATTCACACAATGGGTTTTGTGACGCGTTGTCTAAACACCACAGTTAGAAAGACAATTCTAGAGACTGTGATTTGAAATAATTTTTTTCATTATCCCTCTTATTTTAATTTTATCTTCCCCTAAAATTTCATTTAATTTCCAAAGGTTAACAACTCAGCAATTTTCATTAATCATGAAAAAAAACTAGTTGGAAACTCACATACACAATGGTGTTGTCTAAACTTATGGTAGAAGACGGTTTTATAGATTACGAGAGTAACTTTTGTCTCTGAGTATGAGTAATGTTAAAAAGAAAATTTGACTTATATATGTCAAATCTCGAGAAAATCAATCCAAAAGTATTCCACCAAATAGACTAGCTAACAATAAATCATCCAACCAATAGACTCGCAAAAAAACCTCAATCAAGTAGGCAAACTAGGATATTTACTCAAGTGACCAAGTGATTTCAATTGGACAATTCACAAACCAAATACTATAATAGTTTGACAAGATAACTAATTGAAACATATAAAATTTGATTGAGCTCTCATGATGCCATATAAAGCTTCCAGAACTAAGCGACCAAATAAATCAATGTGTTGGCAGAGAAGAAGTAGCGTACCATATATAGAACACCTTATTTAACCCAGAATTCCCACCAAATCCTTCACAAGTGACCCACTATTTTAATTAAGCATGTCCATACAACCAACAACGCAATCAAATAGGCTTTTGCAAGAAAATGGGCAAAAATATGCAACAATGCAATCGAGCTCAATAATCACATTGGTCACTGAAAGAAAAATAAAAAATTGAACATGATTACAAATATTTAAGAGTACAAACTATTTTCCTATATTTACATGACACTGAATCCAACATATGAATGCTAGATAAGCCAAACAATCAATATAAAACTGAACGACAAATTAGAAAACAATAAATTTCAGTGTGAGAAATCATTTACAAAAACTATATGAAAAAACTGCTAAATTCATATATATTAAAACAATAATGATAATTGACACGAATTAATTAAAATCTCAAATTTTGAGAAAAAAAATAATTCGAGAAATAAAAAAGATATTGCTAATAAATAAATATTAAAAGGAAGAGGTGTACTCATTGTTGGGGTAGTTTTCTAGATAATTTAACATAAAAAGTTAATTATTACCATCAAGGGAGTTGAATCTATTCTTTTTCGTCCCGCATATAACTAGCTTTTTCCTGATCAAGTTCGTCAACATTCGGAAATATTAGAACGTGCAGCTCATTCTCAAGTTCTATTTCTACTGTACCATCATTTTCATCATCACATTGTTCATATAATTCTTTTCCGATAATTTCAACACAACATACCAATTATTTTCAAGAGGATCATCATTATAACAAACTTGCTTAACATGTTTCTCTAGCACAAAAGGATCAGTTACGGAACCTAAATTGTTCAAATTAACAATTGCATATCTGAAGTCATCTATCTTAACCCCATGGTTCAATCCACCTAATTACAACAAAATATTGGGATTCAAAATTTGTTATGTTAACTCCCATATACTTGTTATAACTCTATAGTAGATATATGAAGTATGTTCAATATTTTCACTACAAGGAAAACAAGCTTCAACAACGGTTTATGTCCATCGTCTGATACCCTATTTTTCCGTTGACTATTGAGCCTCCGTCTGTTAGTTGGATCAGACAACGGCTAAAAAACATTGTCTGAGATTATACAGACAATGATTATGGATTAATCCCGTTGTATTACATCCAGAAAACATAACGTTTTTTGCTTGTTTTCGTCATAACAAGCGACATTACTCAAGGGTTCTCACAAACTCAGAAAACTGTTTTGTAAGGTATAACATTAAAACCAATCCTATAACACTTATTATTGTATAAACGTTGTTGTGTATTCAGATAGACAACAAAAATGAAATTGAGCTCGTAGAACTCTTGTAATAAATTTCTACACACAACAGTTTTGGATTGTAATGTATGGCATGACCAGATACATACAACTGTTTATTTGTCCAAACGTATTGCATGAATACCTTTGATACAATATCTTAATATTATATAGACAATGGTTTACTAGTGTTGTGAGAGTTAATTTTGCACCAAAGTTTTGTGTTCGAAAGCATTGTTTTAGTATTAAAGACATGATATTTTAATGAAGCTTGGTTCTTAAAAGCGTTGTCTTACACAAAATATAACAAGTAATCAAATGAAATTAACTTTGCAAATCTAAACAAAAGTTCTAAAGTTAATCCATGATCGAAAATCACAACAACATAGTTATACAAAAGCTAAAAGCATATTGATATCACTGCCTTCATGAGTCTAAGATTTCTACTACAAATTAAAGAAAATATAGAGTCTACAAGGATTTGATGTTGGCTACTCAGAGCTCACTTGGCCTTTTCAGGTTCTCTTCACGTCTTCCGCAAGAGCTATGTTGTCCTTGCAATATCATTACAGCATGTGGTAGGCAATTTCCCAATCTGGAGAAAACAATCTTCAAAATAAATCGACAACCACTCTTAAGTTAATATTCTTTTCCTTCCTGCATTATAAGAAAAACAAAGAACTGGATCTCTTAATATAAATTGAAATCAAACCAAGACATAATAGAAAATAAACAAATGCCCATAGTGTTACCTGGCTCACTTCAATGAAGAGACTGTCAATGTTCTGCTTTCTAGAGATACCACCTTTCCTCGCAGTTTCTCTTGGTGAAGATTGGGAGGTCCTGCTTGTAACAGCTTCATCTTTTCCTCTTTTGTTAACCTCCATTTTCAAATCATCTATCCCGACAATCTGTAGAGAAAGTCGAAGTACACATAAAATTCACTTAAAATAAGATTGACAAACTACATGCTAGGTTCTCAAAATTTCCAAATAAAAGGAGGCCACAAACATATACAGAAGGCAATTTGTAAACCAGGGCACATAGATTTGTAAAGTAATCCATAATTATGCTTCTTTTTTTGTAAATAGTTCAGCTGCTTTGTAGCTAGCTGATTACCTAAAAATAGTTTCAAAAACCCTTAAACACGGCTCTACAAACTGTTTTCTGGAAACTAGCAATGGTTGCTATAATTTCTCGTAACTGTTAGCATAGAAGTCATTAGTTCAGACACTAACCAAACAGCAGTCTAGTCAGTGATTGAATGCAGTTTGAGTCTAATGTCTAGTTCTTGATAGCTTGGTTAATCTATGCATGTATATAAAACAAAATGATTCACGCTTACTTACCTTCATAATGTAATCCACAACTAGACCTGTTCTCTGGTCTCCCAATGCAATTGACTAGAAGAAATAATACATTGGTGTCACCGTGTCAGAGAAACCGTATATACTTAAACAAGAAACTACAGTATTTAATTAAGAAACTTTCGACCGCTAATACAAACCTTCACAAAAGTATCAAGATCATCATCAGGTTCTATTCCAAGATCCTTTTCTCTTCTCAAAAGTTCCATTAGCATATCTGTATCAAATTCTATATGGTTAGATTCATGATCTAAAATTTACAAAATAAAACTAATCGACAGATAAAAGATAAATATATATTCAAAATCTACACCATTTTCTTTAGGCTTACCTTGCTTAAAACCAAATCCTTGACACCGTCCTGAAAGTTCAAGAGTCTCCCTCACTGTCATTTCAGCAGTGTGCCGATCCCGTTGACTGACATATGCAGAAGTCCTTTGGGAAACAAACTCATTTAGTGTATGCCCATTATAACTGATTTCCCTGGTTATAACAAGTGCTTCAAAAAGAATGCCTCACAATCACATTAAGTATCCATTGCAATCCCTAATTTTTCTAGCACTTGCAACCAGAAAACACTAACATTTCAAAAGAAAAAACATACAGCAGTAACCATATATCAAAAGAAACAGAGCATTGAGGTGGTATTCTAAATCTATTATTCTTTTGCAATCACTCTTGTCGGCCTGTGCATTCATAATCAGCATCCAGCTCATACTTAATAATCTGTATATCCAAGTAATATAAAACTAATGGATGGATATCAGTTAACATGAATCCTTCATATGTTGTTTATGTTTCATATTATTACCTTGAAGACAGGTCCAAAACCTCCCTCTCCAAGCTTATTGTTGTGGGAGAACGAATTTGTCGCCTTTTAAATAATATCAAAGCTAATTAGTGGCAGTTCCAACTTTTCGCTCTCAATCTTGGTTAGGGCAATACTTTCTGAACTGAATTTTAACCTTTCCGCAAAAAAAATAAGATTAATATAGAAGGTAGTTTAGTTCTTTACTGGCCAAAAGTCAGTTCATTCTTTGAATTTTTCTAGCACTTACAACCAGAAAACACTAGCATTTCAAAAGAAAAAACATACAGCAGTAACCATATATCAAAAGAAACTGAGCTTAATCAACATCTAGCTTACTTTTCTGTGCGGATTTTTTGTTTCGACTCCTTTAGCATTTCATCTAGTTGTTCGGATCCTCTAATTGAAACCAGGCTCTCAGTGTGCTTGAGAATTTTACTTGTACCCTCTTGGACTGGGGAAATCTCATTCTCCTTCTTCTTCAAGGCCTCAAAAGACCAAACCCATGGAGTAAATTAAGCACAACAAACATAGAACCTAACCTTGCAAATGATAAACAACTACTCATCAGTCATGCCCTGAGCTTGAAAGGTCAAATCAGAACTCCAAAATACACACTTAATCCATGTGATTTTAAGCAAAACCAGGTAGAGAGAGGAGAGAGAAGAGTCGTGGGAGAGAGATGGAAGAGTAGGGGGAGAGAGAACTGGTCAGATCTAAGAAAGGGGAAGGGGAGAGGTAATGGGGGGAATGAAAATTAGAAGGGAGGAGGAAATGAAAATTAAATGGGGGAAACCAAAAAATGTGTGAAAAATGAAAATTTAACCAAGAAAGATTTTAAGAAATTAATTATTTAATGAAGAAAGATTCTTATTTTTCGGAGTTGCAATGCTATTCGATTTTCATTATAAAATCATACAAGATAAATTTAAACTTTTTTGAATAATTTTTTATATGATTATAATCGATATATCTCAATACAGTTGGATCCTCGAAAATATCATTTAAAAAAATTACCATGTTGATAGGAAAATATCTCAATAATTTTTTCATGTAACTAAAATTGATATAAATCTTAACATCCGTACGGTTGTATCTTCAAAAAAATCATTTTAAAAATTAATCTTGTAAATCGGGAACGAGTCTCGTTGTCGAGAGGGGTACTTTTACCGGATTTTTCTAATCCTGACATGCAAAATGAATTTCAAATTTTTTAATAATTTTTTCATATGACTAAAATTGATATATCCTAACATCCGTATGGTTGGATCGTCGAAAAAATCATTTGAAAAATTAATCTTGTAAATCGGGAACGAGTGTCGTTCTCGGGAGGGGTACTTTTACCGGATTTTTCTAATCCTGACATGCAAAATAAATTTCAAATTTTTTAATAATTTTTTCATATGACTAAAATTGATATATCCTAACATCGGTACGGCTGGATCGTCGAAAAATCTTTTTAAAAAATTAATCCTGTAAATCGGGAACGGGTCTCATTGTCGGAAAGGGTACTTTTACAAGATTTTTCTAATCCTGACATGCAAAATGAATTTCAAATTTTTTAATAATTTTTTCTTATGACTAAAATTGATATATCTTAACATCTGTACGGTTGTATCGTCGAAAAATCATTTTAAAAAATTAATCCTGTAAATCGGGAACGAGTCTCGTTGTCGGGAGGGGTACCTTTACCAGATTTTTCTAATCCCGACATGCAAAATGAATTTCAAATTTTTTAATAATTTTTTCTTATGACTAAAATCGATATATCTTAACATCCGTATGGTTGGATCGTCAAAAAATCACTTTAAAAAATTAATCCTGTAAATCGGGAATGAGTCTCGTTGTCGGGAGGGGTACTTTTACCAGATTTTTCTAATCCTGACATGCAAAATAAATTTTAATTTTTTTAATAATTTTTTCTTATGACTAAAATTGATATATCTTAACATCCGTATGGTTGTATCGTCGAAAAATCATTTTAAAAAATTAATCCTGTAAATCGGGAACGAGTCTCGTTGTCGGGAGGGGTACATTTACCAGATTTTTCTAATCCTGACATGCAAAATGAATTTCAAATTTTTTAATAATTTTTTCCTATGACTAAAATCGATATATCTTAACATCCGTACTGTTGGATAGTCGAAAAATCATTTTAAAAAATTAATCCTGTAAATCGTGAATGAGTCTCGTTGTCGGGAGGGGTAGTTTTACCAGATTTTTCTAATCCTCACATGCAAAATGAATTTCAAATTTTTTAATAATTTTTTCATATGACTAAAATTGATATATCCTAACATCCGTACGGTTGGATCGTCGAAAAAATCATTTTAAAAATTAATCCTGTAAATCGGGAACGAGTCTCGTTGTTAGGAGGGGTACTTTTACCAGATTTTTCTAATCTTGACATGCAAGATGAATTTCAAATTTTTAATAACTTTTTCTTATGACTAAAATTGATATATCTTAACATCCGTACGGTTGGATCGTCGAAAAAATCATTTTAAAAATTGATCCTGTAAATCGGGAACGAGTCTCGTTGTCGGAAGAGGTACTTTTACCAGATTTAATTTTTCTAATCCTCACATGCAAGATGAATTTCAAATTTTTTAATAATTTTTTCATATGACTAAAATTGATAAATCTTAACATTCGTACGGTTGGATCGTCGAAAAAATCATTTTAAAAATTAATCTTGTAAATCGGGAACGAATCTCATCTTGGGAAGTAGCGCTTTTACCAGATTTTTCTAATCCTGACATTCGAGATGAATTTAAAATTTTTTAATACTTTTTTCATGTGACTAAAATGACTATTTGTTAACATCCGTACGGTTGGATCCTCTAAAAAATCATTTAAAAAATTTATCTTTTTCATCAGGTATGAAAAAAAATCTAGTACGAGGCAACACCCCAACGATTTTCTATGAAAAAGTCTTGTCTGAAATAAATTGTGACAACAGTTTTTTTGAAAAAAACCGTTGTCTTAGATGATCAACTTTTTTAAATCTTACGGCTGATATTAAATCTACTTTTAATCAACGGCTCTACTTATACCAACTTAACAATCCAAGTGAATGTTTTTTCACCAATCACATGGTGCCACCTCGTCACAAGCAACGCTTCAGAAATTTCAAGAATCAGACTTAGAAACAACTGTTTTCTATGAAAAAAGGTTGTCTTAGATGAACATTGACAACATTTATAATATACACGTTATATTCTCATCAATGTGATTATATGTTGATGCTATTAATATTCGTGTAACGTCTAGTACTAATAGGTAAAAGAATTCAAAAATCTATGAAAAAGATGATTTTAAATCTTAATACACACAAATTAATTTAGTGTAAGTTATTGGTTACTCATATAAATTAATTAACGGTGGCATATAAATTTTCCGAAAAAATTTTAAAACTAGAAAAAATATAGACAACGGTTTTTTCTAAAATCATGTTGTGGTAAGTTACTTTACATAACTGTTTTTCAGGAAATATCGTTGTTGGAATTCTACAACAGTTTTTTCTTTAAGACTGTTGTAGTATTACATATTTTACAACAGATTATAAATATCGATAACGATTGTCTAACTGTTACAAGTGTTTTATTTTAAAAATACTTGTATAAGGTAGATTAATACAACGTGCTTTTTCGAAAAACACTTGTTTGGATTGAACAATTAACAATGTAAACTTGAACCACTTGTGATTATTTTTTTTTATTAATTATAAAGTAGATAATTAAACTATTTTAAATATAAAATTTAAATATTTAATCTAGATGAAAGTGGATTTAAATAATCTAAAAAATTTAAAATGAATTGTCTGGAAATTATTTTTTTTGAAATTATTACTATTTTTATTGTAATAAACTAGACAACGATTTATTTGAATATTTTGTTGTGCAACAAGTTTTTAAATTTAGTAAGAAAGACAACGGTTTTAAGAATTAGACTATTGTCTGATATTGGTGACAAACAATATATGAAAAACACTTGTCTATCACGTATCATTTAGACAACACCTAATTTGTATATTGTGTGATTTGAGCTTAAATAACTAATAGAAAGAACACTTGTCTCATTTCCACAATGGTTAAACAAGACGTTATCTCAATCATTTTTAGACAATGTATTTTAAAAATCATTGTACGATTTTACTCTTTTGCACAACATCACTTTAGAAAGGGTTGTCTGTCTCCATCAACTAGACAATGGATTTTAAAGCGTTGTAGTAATACTAAAGCATTCCCATTCACACAACATCTTAATTTTGAAAACACTTGTCTGATTCGTTTTACTAGACAAAATTTTTTTATCGCTTGTAGTAATCAACGTCAGACAACGCCAATTTTTTGGTTGCAAAAAAACTATTGTATGAAAAATTCGGGCAACACTTTTTTGGTGGAGTGTTGTCTAATCGGTGTTGTCTGATTCTTGTAGTGTATTCTCCTTACCCTACACAAGCATTGTATCTGCACCGACACAAACGCCACTACATTGAACTTGTCGAGTGTCATCATGCTCCTTGGTGCTACAGTAACACCATTGATTCTATATCCGCTAAATGTAGGGACATTCTTGTTGGGCACTTCTGCAATCCACCTTATCTCATCAGGTACATTATTATGGTCATCTAACAATTCTGATTCAATCTATTTAACATAAATTGATTTAAATTAATTATATTTTCAGGTAAAAACCTGGGACTCAATGTGTTGCTGGATATTTTCAAGTTCATCTATTTCATTTATGAACCATCATAATCAAATTAAAAAATACTATTTTTTATAAAAAACCCTGTTTGCTTGAATAAACAAATAACAAATATATTTATCGAATAGAAACTAGGCCTATTTATGATATTTTTAATCAAATAACAACCATACCTTTTTCCAGAACCATTTGTGAAATTCTGTATTTTGCCTGTTTTTAAGCCAGACTTCGTCATTTTCATGTTGTTGTTGTCTTGTCATCAAATATGCCATATGCTCACTGCGAGAAAAATCATTTTTTTAGTATATTAATCAAAGTGCAGAAAATAATGAAATAACACACACTTAAATGTCAGTAACTTACTCAAAATATCGCCTAATATCATTACTATTTTGGAGAAAACACAAATGTGCTAGATGCAAGTCCTCGTCGCCCGGCTTTATCAATATTGCACCAGATAGAGGTCTTGTATTCTGCTTATGCTTTGCATTTTGTGACACTCCTACTGTAGCTTTTTAAAAATTTACCAAACACTCCATAGCCTCCTTGGCAACACATGCCTCGGCAATACAACCTTCGCGATGAGCTAGGTTCCGGACATATCCTTTAAATGCCTTCAGATATCTCTCGAAGGGATACATTCAACGTAGGAATATTGGCTCATAAAGTTTTACCTCTCTCACAAGATGAACTGAGAGATGGATCATCACATCAAAGAAAGAAGGGGAAAGTGCTTTTCGAGTTGGCATAATGTTTCCACTAACCTACATTGCATTTTATCGAACTTGTCTACATTGATCATGTTACTGCAAATTGCCTTGAAGAAAAGGCAAAACCTATTTATTGTGCACCTGACTTGTTTTTGTAGTACCGACCAGATTAAGATTGGAAGCAAATGATGCAATATCGTGTGACAATCATCAGATTTCATTCCAACAAGCCGAAGATTTTCCATGTTTACAAGATTCTTAATATTTGAACAAAATCCGTCTACCAACTTCATTTTAAGAAATAATGAGCAAACTATTTTTTTCTAGCATGCATTAAGTTCCATGACGCCAATGGTACCTTTTCTTTCTTTCCCAGAGTCTTTGGTCTCAGCTCCGTTCTGCTTCCCATTTCAGCCATATCAAGACAGACAGAATCCCTATCCTTTGTCTTCCCCGGAATATTTAGTAAAGTTCCAAGTAGAGCTTCACATATATTTTTCTTGATGTGCATCACATCGAGGACATGCCTAACCGGCAAAAATTTCCAATACTCAAGTTAAAAGAATATTAAAACCTTCCTCCAAAAAGGTCGAGGTTTACCTTTCTTCCATCGTGGTTGCTGTTGTTTCTTAACAAAAACATGTCCCCTTAAATGCTGTACTCTTTTAAAAGCCTCCTCTCCAGTTAACAGAACAGGGCAACCCCTTTCTCCACAGTGTTATCCAAAGCTAATTTCTGCCTTCTATAAGGATGATGACGGGGAAACCATCTCTGATGCCTCAAAATCGTGTCTTACAGTAATTAACCAACCTAGTATAATTTGTTTCATCAATAAAAATAGTACAAGCATTATACCCTTAAATTTTATTTTCTGACAAGTACTCTAAGGTAAGATAATCACTTATTGTTCATAATAATATGCCCATAAGCATGAAAGACTATTTCTTATAAGCGTCATACATTTGTTTCCCACATCACAACTCTTGTAGATCTTCTATTAGTGGTTGAAAGAACACGTCGATATAATTTCCAAGCTCTATCGGTCCTGATATTAACAAGAAGAACATAATATACCTTCTCTTCACACAAAGTCATGGAGGAAGGTTGTAAATTGATAGCAAAACAGTCCAACTTGAGTAATCAGTATGGTTTCCATGAAAAGGACTGAAACCATCTGATCATAAACCTAATTGAAGGTTCCTAGTCTCTGATGCAAAATCAAGCCATTTTTGGTTGACATCCTTCCATGTTTTTGAATCAGCTGGATGCCTCATTTTACCATGCTTTTGTCGCTCGATATCATGCCATGTCATGTCCTTTGCAATGTGAGGTGTATTGAACAAATTTCATAATTTTGGTATCAACGGGAAATACCATAGAAACTTAGCAGGGACCCCTTCAAGTTCATCTCCTTTCTTGTTCAATTTCCATATAGAGGCTTTACATACGGGACAAGTAGTCTCATCTTCATGTAAATCTCCACGGTATAAATAAAATATTTGGACATGCGTGTATCTTTTCATACCCCATTCCTAATGCAGATAAAGTTTTCTTTGCTTCATTGAAGGAAGAAGGGATGTTGTTGCCTTCCGGAATTAAAGACCCAAACAATAATAGAATATTATTGAGGCATGAATCAAACATACCATGCGTCACTTTCAAGTTGTATAAATGAACTAAAGCTTTCATCTTAGTGTACCTCTCACATCCAAGGTAAAGAATTTGGTGTTAACCTTTAACATGGTTGAGGAAATCAGAAGAATAAGAAGATATATCATCATCTTTGTCCTCGTCACATTCACCTATTCTTGAGGCGACATGATTTATAAATTCTGAACTGTGGGTTTCATCAGAAATTTCTTCGAAATTATTCTCCCTGTGCCATATCCAATGTGTATAAGTTTGATTAATACCATTTTGAAAAAAGATGGTTTTTAACTATCTGCACTCTTCTTGATTTATTATGTGCACAGTTTAAACATGAACAACTGATTTTTTCTACATTATACCCATTCTCAAATGCCAATAATAATAAATTTTCCACTCCCTTTTTAACCATGACATGTCCATCTTTTAGTAAAACAAGCTATAAAAGTCTGAATAGAACCTCAAATGCCATCTTTATAGCAAAACCATGACCTCTTTATATTCCCCCCAAATCAATATGAACCCTCATTGAAGTTTAGAATCATAAAAAATGAATTCATCAAAACGACTTTAAAAAGTACATATATAACCCAAATTCTTAAAAGATTGTACTTACTAGTAGTGTAATCTTCAATTCCACTCTTTATAGCTAGATTGTGAACTCTTTATATTTCCCCCAAATAATTCTAATAAATGAATTATTCAAAATAAATTCAAAGCAGAGTACATATATAGCCCACATTCTTAAAACACTGTACTTATCTCTTCAAGTGTGATTTTCATGTATGAAAAAAAATTTAAAAGCCGAGTTCTTGAATTTTGGATTTTTTAAATTCATGATGTGACAGATATTTGAGAGTATGAGCACGAATTTGAGAGTATAAGAATGAATTTGAGTACAGATTTGAGTTAAAAAATTTGAGAGTATGAGAGGTAGGGAGGAACGACATAATTAACAAGTCATTAAATGTGTTCTTATTCAGACATAATTGTCTTAACAACGATATATTTTGACATATTTTTCTCTGAAATAACATAACTAATAATATTTGGAAGTTTCAGTTAAATTGTTATATAAGAATATTGTGATCGATAAATTAAATTATTTCGAATAATATTTGATGCGACCGATAAATATAATAATTTAGACTTATATATTTGACTAAATCATTACAGACGAATAAATTATATAATTTATTAAAATATAAATAATCAAAAATTATTTTAACAGAATGGTATATCACTAATAAGAATATAAAAGTTATATTACACGAAAAATTTAACATGCATAGAGAATATTGAAGTTTCATAGATAGTTCGGGCAAGGCTTCCCTAATATTAGTTTATGCGATTAGTGTTTTTGTACACTAGGCTAAAAATGGATTTTATGTGATATGGTCAATTGTGATGTTGTTGTTTCAGAGATGTTGGTGCAGTTCGGATCGCTTAGAATGTCTCTGATTTCATTTTTAACTTGATGAATTTATAAATTATGAGTGTTAAACGATCAGTTTACAAATCATCTAATTTTTTTTGGTAAGTTATTTGTTTTACAACTTGGTTGTATCGTCAATTGGGAGTTCCCGACTATATTGTTTTACACAAAGGTGTTTTTGAAAAAATATTTCCCAACACTAGATTAAATAGTTATTTTGTAAACTGTTACATATAACTAATAGAAGATAACCTCATTATAAAAAGTTCAATGTTCTCGAGTACGGATGTTTAAATCTAACTATTTCAACGATCCAACCGTACGAATGTGCTTCAAATACGAATCTGATAACCATTTACAATATTCAGATTAACCGAAACTTTCTTACTAAGCATTACCAACTACCCTTAAACCCAAAATTTAATACCATAACCCTAAACCCAAATAATTTAAAAAATAATTTTTTCAACGATCGAACCATACAGATGTTATAAAGATGTAGTTTTTTTTTAATTTTTGTGTGATTTTAAATTAGTCCAAATAGTTATCATTACCATTAAACTATACTTCTTAATATTCTTTTTGTGTATGTAATCGTAAAATATATCAAATTGTTGCATATGAATGACAAAAGTTAATGTTTTCATAATTAGGGCATGTTTGGTTCGAATATAGAAGTCAGTTTATGACTTATAATTTCGTAACAACTCATCGATGAGTGTTTGTCGACCCAACTTATATGTTGAATTTACAACTTATAAGTAAATAAGTTGAATCACTACTAGAAAAAGTAGAATATACATCGCCTCTTACACATCGGTTGCTCTGGGCACCGATGAAAAAAATAATTTTTACATCAGTTTTAATCAACTGATGTCTTTGTATAAGATAAACATCAATTTTTTATTCCAACCGATGTTGTAATTCTGTTTTAAAAATTGTACCCGCACGTCTCCCCTAATTTCCCCCTTAGCCAAATAATTCATCCCCTTTTAAAAGTTCCCCCTCATTTTTTTCCTTAAAAAAATTTCAAGTCCTGATTTTCCCCTTTTCAAAAATAAAATAAAAATTAAACCCATCCTAACATATAACATAAAACCAAAAAAAACTCATCTCTCTCTAGACCGAAGAACTGCTCTCATCTCTCTCTCACACCTCACTCATCTCTCTCTTTCTCAACTGCTCTCTCTCTCTCTCTCTCTCTCTCTCTCTCTCTCTCTCTCCCTCCCTCTCTCTCTCTCTCTCTCTTTCTCCCGTTAAAGTTTAAAAAAATCGTCGGAGGTTGTTCAAGTCGGAGTTTGAACCTCAAGTCGACGTTTAAAGATCAAGTCCGAGTTTCAAGCCAAGTCGGAGGTCAAATCTTAAATTGCGTAAGCTTTAAAACCTAATTTTAGAATTCGAGGTTTTAATTTGAAACCCTAATTTTTTAATTAGTTGAGTAATTGTTTGATGTTTAAATGTTTGTTTGAAATTTATGATTGAGGTGAGTTAAGTTTTTATTGTAGTGATTTGAGATAATGTAATTGGAATGTTGGGCACTATCATTTACCAATTCAATTTGTTGTCTCCTGTTTGAAGTACACTTCAAATTTTTGCAACTACTGCAGATAGAAACTTCAGGATTGTAGGTATCTACATTTTATCATCAAATCTTACATATGCTCCTGCTAGAAACATGTCACCACATGTTCTACAAAAGATTTTCATCTTTTGAAAATCTTTTTTATTACCCTTCCCAAGAAGAATTTGAGGATCCTTTGGTATATCTGCAAAAAGTTGCTCCTGAGGCTTCAAAATACGGTATAATTATTTGAAAGTTATGTATTTAATTTGTTTTAATTTGCATTATAGTACTTGTAGTGTGTAGTGTGTAAGAAAATAATGAAGTTCCTTCTTTATATCTCATTTTAGGTATCTGGCTCTTTTAGCGAGACATCCGGTGTTGATAAAATCTGTGAAATCTGCATTTCTGAATTTAGTTGGAGATCTAGTCTGCTAGGTAGACCTTTTGTGCTCAACAGCTTCTTCATATACTGCATACTTCAATTTTTATAGGGCATAAGTAAAGCTTTACGATCTTCTCGTATGTTGCCTTAGAGAGCTACTCGCATTGGATTTCTAACTGTGCAATCCTTCTATTCCTCAACAAGTTTGTTTTGCAAGTAGACCAACTCATAGTTCTTGCATTATTTTTTATACTTTGTATATTACTTTCGTACATGATAACCTACTTGGATACCAGTGTACCACTCTACTTTGTTAGGGAGATATTAGTGCCTAGCTAGTAGGTAGTTATTTTGGTCAGTTAATTCCAAAACCTACAATAGTGAACAATTAAAAATATTGTAATTCTCTCTGATGATAGGTAAGGTTCATGTATCAGGGCTTCTTTTTACTTTATCAAGTTAATTGTAGAGTTTTGCTCAAGCATATTCTTGGCTCACATCTTTCGTGTTGGTTTTCTTTTAGCGCCTTCCTCAACCTAGCAAAACTTTTAAAACTTGCAAGTAAGTTACAAAATTCATACATTTGGCTTGTATTGGGTAACAATAACATAGTATTTTCAATGTCATATTGATTTTAAGCATGTTATGATCCTTAACTAGATGGACAACATCGATAAGTTATAGTGGAAAAGAAGTTATCTATATACATTATCCATGACAGATATTCTTTTCTTTTGAAAACCTAAACAATTTCTTTTGATTTCTGGAATCTTGTTTCTGGAATCTTGAATCAGTATATACCGTAAGGAATTGGTTAATGTCAGCTTTTATTTGTTGGAATAATCTTAACCTTGGTTATTATTTATTTGTTTTGTTTAGTAAAATAAAGCTCATGTATTTGTTTTTAAACAACAGTGACTAAATCTATAGGCAGTTTAGTTTTATTAGGAGTTAGTGGAGTAGTGCTAACAGTTTGAATAAGTCAGGAAGTTCCTGGTTTAGCTCCTAGTTTTTAGCCACCACTATGGGTGTGCCTTGAGTATATATATGCATGTATTTGTGTCAATTTAAAGGTGAATGAGTAGATGTAGTTTTCTTTTGCAAAACACATACATATAGCTTCTGCAATAAACTTTAGTTATAGTTCTGCAATAAACTTTAGTTATAGTTCTATATTTGGTATCAGAGCAGGTGAGGTTGCTCCACCACCGGAGGTGGTGAACCCGCCGACGGTGGTGAAGCCAGTGCTGGTGGAGGCGGTCCTCGTGGTGGTGACAGTGTTCAGAGGCGCTGTAGTGTTTACCCGAAGATTTTATCGGCGAAGGAGCCTGTTAATGTGGATGGTTCCTTGTTTGGGTTGTATGTTCGAATTAATGATGACAAAGCTGCATGTGTAGTATGAGATGCATGTGTAGTATGGGGCTGCCAAGAAACATGAGATAGAGTGGCAGAAGGCCATGCAGAACAAGATGGGATTATGGGTGATTACGTGCACCAGGAAGAGAAGTGCTACAGTGAATTTGGTGTTGATGAGAAGTGCACCAACTAGTTGGTGTTGATGAGAAGTGCATCAACAAATTGATGGTGGTGAGAAGTACATCACAAATGAAGAGAAGTGCTTCATAAATTCTATTCAGCTAAGTTTAAGATTATGGGGGTGATTGTTGGAATAATCTTAAACTTGGTTATTATTTATTTGTTTTGTTTAGTAAAATAAAGTTAATAAATTTGCTTTTAAACAACAGTGACTAAATCTATAGGCAGTTTAGTTTTATTAGGAGTTAGTGGAGTAGTGCTAACAGTTTGAATAAGTCAGGAAGTTGCTGGTTTAGCTCCTAGTTTTTAGCCACCACTATGGGTATGCATTGAGTATATATATGCATGTATTTGTGTCAATTTAAAGGTGAATGAGAAGATGTAGTTTTCTTTTGCAAAAGACATACATATAGCTTCTGTAATAAACTTTAGTTATAGTTCTGCAATAAACTTTAGTTATAGTTCTACATTATTTACACAGCCATGGTAAATTCCCCAACAGAAGCCAATTTCATGAAGCCACTTCCTGCTTATCCTGTAAAAGAGGTGATTTTGATTACATTAACAGATATGAACTTCCTAACTCTAGTAATAATTTCAAGAAACTTTATGTAATTATTCTTCTATTGCAATCACTTTTTAACATTTTTTGGTGTGCTCTTGATTTAGATGTGCAGAATTATAGATGGCTTACCTGCTGGAACTCCCAAGCTTATTAGAACTTTCGCAGCTGCAAGCTTGAATTACAATTATTCATAGACAGAAAAATGTTTCAAAATAGGAAGTGGAAAACTAGTGTCTACTTATGAATTACAATAGTACTGTTGATAATTTTATAAGCTCGGTGTTTTCGAATAGTATATACCCAGTTCTTGATGGATAATCAATTGTCATTTATTACATAGATGTATGAATGGTATTATAGGCGTAGTTATGAGAATTACAAGTTTTTGGTTTTGTCATCGTTGTAAGACTTGATTGGTTTGATTTGGTAATGATAATTGGAGTTTGATTTTAATAATTTCTTCTTTTGACAATTTTTTTGACATCTATATTTTTAAAATGTGCAACTTTTTCAATGAAAAATGATATTAATTTAACATAATAACATCAATTTTAGTAGCATATGTACATCAGTTCATCCAGGAAAAACTGATATTAAATACCACAACAGACAAAAGCTTTAGACTAAAAATGATGATAAAGAGTACATTAGACAACGTTTTCTTACAAAATAGTGTTGTTAATTATACGGATAGACATCAGTTCATCTACTATAGAAATCAGTTTTTTAAAAAAACCGATGTTAAAACTATTAGTAACATCATTTTATTATGAAAACCGATTTCAAAGGTATTAGTAACATCAGTTTTAATAAAATAATACATGTCAATTTTAAAAACCAATGTTATAGGTCCCCTTTCACATTAGTTTAAAACCAATGTTAAATGGGGGGTCTTTAACATCGGATTTTTTTGTTCATAGACATCAGTTTTTAGCCGATGTCTATTCTGCTTTTTCTAGTAGTGAATGTTAGTAACGACTTACTTTTTCTCAACTTATTTTGATTTTTCTCCTTTTTATTAACTTTATTTTTAAAAAATATATTTTTGAAAAGTTACTTATTAATTTTAAATAACAATGTACCTGTCCACAAACTTCTTCGTTACAGTAAACTACACAGTTATTTAATTATTCTAGTGATATGATCGACGACTTTTTATCAGATTATCAAACTTTTAAGTTACCAAAAATTTAACTTTTATCGATAATGTTGAATGTTATATCAGCATATGTACTCCTATACATTGATCTTTTTAAAATGAAAAGTTTGACTACAGTTTGTTTATTATTTTTGTTTTGGATTATATACAACGGTTTAGAATAAAAACAGTTGTTGGGAAACTTATTACACAACGGTTTAGTTTAAAAACCATAGCCCAACTACTAATTAAATAGCACTATCTCAAATAACGGTTTCGTTTCCGGATGGTTGTATGAAAGAAGATCTTACAACATTTGTAAAGTACATGTTGTAAGTTTGTTGAGTAAGGATGAATAACGAATATTACAACTATTTATAGTTGTTTATTATGAAGATCTATAAATATAAGGATGAATTAGACTTTTTCAATTATTAATTTTTAAGTTTTAAAAAATTAATTAATAATGAATATTATCGATCGTTAGATTAAAGCAGATCTGTATCTACGCCGTTGATTTTTAATTGGTAAATTTAATTTAATCTTGGTCATGGTGTTTGTGGTATGTAGATCTGATAATATGTTTGGGGGTTTTGAATTTTAACTTATTTTTTTATGATATTTAAAAACACATTGGTGATAAAATTTTGCATGCAATTTTAACATAATCGTATCGTGGAGCGTTTTTACTGAGTTTTTCTTGATATCTTTGCTTTTTGGAGTTTTGTTACTGAGTTTTATTTAATGTATTGTGTCTTTGATTTGTGTAAATTTTGCACGAAATTATATTCAGTTTTACTGTGTTTGGAGTTTCGATTAAACTTTTGCATGCAATTTTAATTAAGTTCTATCTCAACAGAATTCTAAGTGTTGAGTGTTATGTAAAAACTTGTGTTTCTTATAAGTGATTAACAAAACATGCCTCTTTGTTGTCCAATTTTTATTTCTTTAAATAGATTATCTATACTGACATGTTAATATTGCACTTATTCTTTATTTGTGTGCTTTATAGATTATGGTTAGATTTAAGAAGAAGACAAAGGCAGATAAGAGAAATTCGAAAAAGAAAGCGTCTCACAGGACTGGGTTCAAAAAGACGCGATCTTTACCCCATCCAAGCACAATGAATGTGCTATGGGCTTTGAGAAAGACAAAATCCTTAAATACCGAGACCTCCACTCCATTGAGTTCTCCCCCAAAAATTATGAAGAAGGCCATTTCGGAAAACTTACAAAAGAAAATTTCAAAGAAAAGAAAAAGAGAAAAAGTTGTTACCACACCGAACAATAGTTAAGGACTAAAACTATTGAAGCGAGGCAGTGTAACGATGCACTGAATTATAAAATTCTAGATCCGAGGGGTCAAACTTACCGTGTCTTATAATGTGAAAGGAGAGGCGTATGGTGATGAAGGTAAAGAGATGCAATTATATATTGGAGTTTTGGCAAGAACCAAAACCCCGATCTGACATGATTCATAAAAATGTGTACCTAAAGACACAAAGACAAAAATTTGGGACTGTGTGCAGGTAAAATGAACATAAATAACTTGCATCTTATTAACTTTTATTATTATTATTTGTTCGTCATTAACTTGCATCTTTTAACATTAATTTTGTTGGAATATGTATGTAGATGGCTTATGTTGTACCCGTGTTTGCAAGAAAGATGGTATTTAGATTATCGGGGCAAAAATGGAGAGAATTTTAATATCGGCTGACCAAGTACTACATTCTTCCTTATGTGGATCAACCTGAAATTTTAGCATATCCTCTGGCATATCGAATGTCACAAAAATGTTATGCTAATCTCGAGAATGAATGGGTTAGTGATCAATAAATAACATAGACATTTTTGACTTCATACTAATTTTACAAGCATGTTTATATTATTACTAAGGTGATCCTCTATATGTAAATGCAGTCTCAATCTCATCTAGATGCAGAGGAAGTAGATCGATCGGAAACTTGGATCCGAGCAAAAAATGGACAGAGATGGTAACTTTTTAAATGATGAAGTTGCAGAAAAAGCTATGAAAATTGTAAGTTATTTATTTATATTTGTATTGAACATAATCAATTTATCATACTTTGACTATTTTTTCTAAACTATCAGCAAACTTTTAACTTTTTTTGTTATTATATATGTAAGAAGTATGTTATGTACATAAAAAATTGGACTTTTATCTGGGAACATCTTAGATTTAAACACATTGTAAAAAAATGTTACTCCTATTTTTGTAGAGAAAGCTGAAGGAGGAGGTTAAAGAAGGAAAATACAAAGTTGAAAGTACTAATGATGTGTTAACAATGGCGCTTGGTAAGCCTGTGCATGGAGGTAGAGTATGTAGTCACGAAACTCATATGAAGCAGTCAATAACTATCCAAGAAGACACTCAAAACGGGAAGTACATTGATATTCCTAGAGAGAAAAAAAAAAGGACAGTGGAAGAAAGGCTACATGAAGCAATTCAAAAGTTCCCATAAGGCAAGCTATTAGTCCAACGGTTGGGTCTAACAGTTGGGCTGATGTGGATGTGCATGTGGATGTAGGTGTTCATAAAAAAGGTAAAATTGATATATAATTTGTTTATGGATTTAGGGGTGGAGCTTGAGGATAATAAAAAGGTAGCGGGTGCAGGATGATAATGGAAGGAATGTTTTTTAAAAGAATACATGTGAGGAAATGAAAGTGGATCCTTCAGGTATTTTTGTATGCCAGTTGGTTGTTGGATCATTGAGCAACATTGTTGCTTGGAAAAAAATTGATAAATACGTGTTCTTGAGGGACATGATCATATATACTATCTATGGAGTAAGTCTTGGGGAAGAGAATGCAAGATTGTTTATCACTAAAGTCATTCAAGGAGATGCTAAGATTCCCTTCCCTATCGGGGATGAAATTTTGACTTTCTAAAAAGCTATGAGAACTTTTATTGCATGGTCGAGGTACATGATAGTTGTAGGAAATAATAGCAGTAATTCTCATGTTTTGGTCATGAAGGTTAGAATGTTTTTTTAGTATGGTTAGTATATCTCGTATGTGTTTGTTTAATCTGTTCTTTTTACTATTTTGATTTGCTTTTTTTTTGCAGAAAACCAAGAAAGGCCATACTAAAAAAATGAAGAAGACGTGTAAATTAATTGAAGATGTTGAACCAGAGCTTGGTGTTGAGATGGGTCCGAATTATCCTTTACACTAAAATATTTGTGGACATGGGCAAAGGAATCCTTGAGTGGCGGCGAAACAATTTCTTTTTAGCTAAGCAAAGAAACATTTGGCTTTACAAACAAGAAAAACATGTTCTTATCAGATATACATGCAGTGTGCTCTAGAGGTGAAATTGCAACACTTTTTCCTGCCATACAATCTGGAAGTGCACTGCAGTAAGAGGTCGAGTGTTTTGTCTCCAATATTTAAAGATTCTTAGAAAGGGCAACACTTGCTCCTGCCATTTTGAGTGATGATTTTTTTCAAGTAAAACTTAATCAATGCCTTGCTAGTTTTTCAATATTTTTTTAAAGAATTTAGGTTTCATTTTTAAGAAATGATTTCAATTGTATACTTATACCCTGATAATATTTGAAGTTTAAATTTTATATTAATTCCACAGGTTCAGTAAGCCATTTTATGTGATGTTTTTTGAAGTTAACATAAATTTAATCAAATGACTTGTTACTTTTAATTGATTTTGGAACTAGATTTTAGGTTTATTTCTAAGACAGGACAATTTTATAGTTAAACCTGATTATATTTGAAGTTCAAATTTTATAATGATTGTATATGTTCAATTTTATAGTTGATTTATTTAGCGGAATTTTAATTTTGATCAGTACTAACCTTCAATTTTTAATGTCATACAGGATCATGTGTATTGCAATAAATTACACTATACTTGTATCGCAATTTGGAATATTTTTTAGAATTAGTTAGTTTAAATATTTTTTAGGTCGATTTTAATTTAATAGAAATGTGATTTTTTGATGATATTTGAGTTGTTAAGGTGACCAAAAAACTGAAAATTTAGGTTTTAATTTTAAGCAAGCACTTCTCTTAATATTTTCGAGGAACCACTAGATCTTGATAGTTGTCAATCCAGACGCAGAGGTAGTTTACTACATGGACCCTCTTAAACGCCGAATAGCAAATGGAAAATGGGTGGATGTTGTCGACAAGTAAGATTTCACCTTGTAAAGTTGTATGTTAAGTCTTGACTTGTAATCCTTGTCGGGCCATATTTTGCAGTGGTTATTTTATATTTTGGTAAATACTATTTTAGTTGCAGTGCCATTAAAATGTACAAGGAGGATTTGAAAAAGGTTCCAAAGAAGAAAGTATTGTGGGAGAACATGGTTGTATTAAATCATTTTTCTCATCATATATTAATTATGTTATTAAAAGACAGTAGAGATTGTATTTAAATTTTTGTTTCATTATATTGGGAGTTCCGGTGCAGACCCGGAACATAGATTGTTGCTTGTTCGTGATGTAGTACGTGATGGAAATCATTCATGACAAAGATGTGGACTTTGCTAATAAGGTGACAATTCACTCTTTTTGAGCTTTTTCATCGATTTTGTATATACTTTTATAATGTCAAAACATGTTACTTATATAAAATTTTGGATGATTTTTCAGTGGCTGCGTAGGTCAAACCTGGTTTACACTAAGGATGGAATCAACGAGATCAATGATGAGTTTGCAAAATATTTTATAAAATATTGTACAAGTTAGGTCCTCACCATTTCTTTTCTTTTGAACTATTAGTAAACTGGATGTTTTATGTATGTAGTTGGTGACAAGTAAACTTTGGATAATATATTTTGTGTTGGGTGGATTTCTAGTAGTTTGGTATTTAGATCTGATTATTTTTTAATTTATTTTGGATTGACAAGTGGATGAATTGTGGTATGCTCTTAGTTACTCCGACTCGGCACTTCCGGCCGCCGTACCCGTATCGACCCGACCCGATACCGGACACAACCCAGAATACGTACCGGATCCGCCATTCAAAAATCCGACCTTTCGTTCTCGTCTTTACAAACATTTACAAGTGATATTTCAGATCTTTACTTTTACTGATATCACATGAAAATGGGAAGAATATGGTGGAGAAAGAAGGCATAGAGATGAGGATATGACAGAGAATTGAAGTCGGGAGAAAAGGAAGAAGTTGTAAAGAAACTGAAGAAAAAGTGGATGACTGTATATGTATATGTATGTATAAAGTGTATGCTAAATAATTGATGTACGTGGACAGTCCTAACCACATTCATTTCTGAGATAAAAAAACTGAAATCAGCTGGCTTCCACAACATCTAATGTATAGGTTGACCTATAATAACAATAATTAAGTGTCACGTGCTATCCATTCTCAAGTACTCTTACTTTACTTCAATATTATTAAGAGTTTTATCAAAGAGTAATAATAAAAGTTATATATATTTACTAAAAATGAAATATAATTGATATCTCTAATATAAAATAACGATAAATATAATTTAAATTATGACGTATCCCCGTACCCGTGTCTAAAATTCGGACAATGTCCCCGTGTCCTTTTTTGCCGGGATTGCCGAGTCCGACTCTCGGATATGTGTCGTGTCCGACACTCCATACCTGAGCCTGAGCAACTTAAGGTATGGTATGGATTATGGTATGGAGTTTTGTATTTTTGTTTTGTGTTGGTGTTGTTTTGTGTTTCGTATTAATTTTATAGTATGAAGTTGGTTTTATTTTGTTTAAGGATTATATTAAATATGAATTATGTGGATTTTTAATTTTCAAATTGGTATATTTAGTTTTATGTTTTACGGAACCGGTTTTCATTAAATATGAAATTGATATGCAAGACGCTTACACCTTATAAGACAATGGTTTTTGAAACTAAAAGTAACCATTGTGTGAGTGTATAATTTGGAAAACCCTTACGTTAAGTACATAATTATGTCAAAAACAGTTGACTGTAGCTAGATGAACAAGTTGGTAAACGTACAAACCATTGTCTATACAACAATCTAATAAAAACAATTAGTTATTAAGTATTGTTTAAAATGTAGAAGACATGAGTTAGAACAAAAAGGACTGTCAAGAGGACCATCTAAAGAGACTTGGTAAACAGTGAATAAGAACTCAATATCAAAAAGACTGGTTTAAAAGGATTTACATAATTGTTGCTTTAAACTAATGAAAACTGTCTTGTATATAAGTACTAATATATTAACTGTTTGAGTGTAAAATTGAAGAAACAAAGATGCTTGCAGGATTTAATTCACTTGCCTTAGAAAACAGAAGAGCAATACAAAGAAAATAAAATAGAGATCCACATGCAGGTGGTTGCTACAAAATAGCTGAAATAAACACTGACTCCTACCTATAACCCACTACTCCTATTACTGCAGCTTATTCTCCTAAAAAATCTCCAACAGCTAGATGTCTGATTCAAGTCATACTGGAAAAGTTACTCCAAAAGGAAAGTCATGATTGCAAATTCAAATACTGAATCTTCAAATTCTGACGATGACTCAAATATTGATGATGAATCAGATACTGACAGTGATCATAACAATAATGAAGACATGGATCAAATGGCTGCCCTACTGGTTAAAAGCTTCAAGAAGATGGTCTACAAGAACTTCAAGAAAGGGAGAAGATTTTACAGAAAAGGTTCCAGTTTCTCAAACTTTAATAAGATGAACAACAAAAGAAATACTGACTGGAAGGAATCTAGATCTGGAAAACTTGACAAGTCAAAAGAGAGATGTTACAATTGTGATGGACTCGGACACTTTACAGCTGACAGCAGAAAATCCAGAGCTGAGAAGAAACAAGGTTGGATCTCAAAGAAGAGAAACTGGGATGATTCATCATATTCATATGATGGATCAATTATGCTCACGTGGAAAATGTTGATACTGAGGCTGATAATGTTGAATTAAAGGTACCTCAGACTACTCTTGCATTTGATATTTATGATATCTATAAATTAAGATTATTTCTTAAGTCTCTGCATGTTAGCTATAGGGATCAAACCTTAGAGAATAATAGAATCAAGAGTGAAAACTTTGAGTTAAAGAAAATCTATGATCACCTAGAAATTGAGTTTTTTCCTATGCTAGAAATTCAAAAAAAAAGATAATGTTGTTTATGTTAAAGTAAAATTGTTAAAAAATAATACTTATCTAGAGAAGTATCTAGAAAAAGAAAGAGAAGTTATTAAACTTTGAACTGACTCAAGAAAGTCAACTCGGAAAATTTTAGAGAATGGTTGTTGGGGATCAGGATTAGGATATTCAGCTAGATCTAATTATGATAAGAAAAGTGGGAAAGAAACTGAGAAAACAGAACCAATAAAAACTGATAGCAAGGTCAAACTGAATAAGGTTCAAATAAAGACCAGTAAGTTTAGTCCAAGTGTTAATACTGTTAAGTCAATCCATGAGGAACGTACAACCTCAGCACCTTGATCAAACTTAATTACTGACAAGAGTGATCAAGTTCACACAAATTCAGTAAATATTGGTTCAATGACTCAGGAACAGCTTAAGCAAAAGCTGAACGACTTACACATGAAAGAAAAGAGGAAAAGGTCTAGGAAAAAAAGGAATGGAAATGTAGGTCTTAATAAAAATGGAAATTATGTGACTTCATCTAATGCACATAGAAAGACATGTTCGAACTGTGGTAGCAGTAATCATCTTGCTAATTTTTGCAGGAAGAACAAAGAGATAAATGTTGTTCCTTCCAAATCAGAGTTTAGGAATAGAATAGTTAGATATAAAACACAGAATCCTTGTTTTTATTGTGGCAGTGTTTGGCACTCTATTTATACATGTAAATACAGTTTGTATTACGATTTTTATAAACTGAAACCCTCTTTAGTTAAAGTTGAATCTGTCTCTGAATGTATAAATACTGATAGTAGGAATGTTAACATGTACTCTGATATAAAATCTTCTGCTTCATATGTTAACAAACTTAAAGAGGCCAAAGGATCCAAGAAAGTATGAATCCTTAAAAAAACTAACTGATTCAAATTATTGATTACATGGTGACAGGAGGAATGCTCTAGTCTTGGACAGTGGATGTTCATGACATATGACTGGTTATAAATCCCTGCTATCAGAAACTTAGGAAAAATCTTGGTAAATGAAAAATCAAAATTGGAAATGTCATCATTGAAAATGTAGCTCTAGTGGCAGGACTCAAGCATAATCTGATAAGTGTGAGTCAAATCTGTTACATAGGTTACCATGTCAATTTTTATAAGGAGCATTATGAAATTTTCAGTAAGTCTAATGGCAAGATTACATTGACTGGTGTAAGACATGGTAGTTTATATGAAGCCCGAGTCTCCACAACAATTGATAATTCAAAATTTTGTCTACTGAGTAGAGCATCTGTGGAAGACAGCTGGAACTGTCATAAAAGACTTTCTCACCTCAACTTCAACAATATTAATGAACTTGTGAGGAAAGATCTTGGAAGAGGATTGCCCAAGTGTTTACTCCTGATGGCTTACGTGATTCATGCCAGAAAGCCAAGAAAAGAAAAGGTATGCACTCATAATTGTTGATGAATATACAAGATATATATGTGTGTATTTTCTGCACACCAAGGATAAATCTCCGTCCATTCTTCTTGATCATGTGAGGGAGCTGGAAAAAGGATCAACATATAAAGTGAAGATCATCAGAAGTGATAATGGAATTGAATTCAAGAATAGCTCTATGGAAAAGTTCTACATACTCAAGGGGATAAAACAAGAGTTTTCTGCTCCTGGAACTCCACAACAAAATGGAGTTGTTGAGAGAAAGAATAGAACTATGATAGAAGCTACAAGAACCATGCTAGAGGAAGCAAGATTGCCTACCTACTTCTGGGCTAAGGCTGTGCAAACTGCTTGCTTTACACAAAATGCAACATTGATCAACAAGCATGGAAAAATACCATTTGAGATGGTGAATGGAAAGAAGCCAAATTTGAAGTACTTTCATATTTTTGGTTGTAAGTGTTTTGTTCTCAAAATTTATCTGGAGCAACTGACCAAGTTTGATATAAAAGATGATGAAGGAATTTTTGTGGGATATCCATTGTCTACAAAAACCTTCAGAGTTTACAATCTGAGAACAAGAACAATCATGGGATCTATACATATATCTTTTGATGATAAGAAGATAACAGGTCTAGAAGATGCAGATGACCATGACAAATTGAGATTTAAAAATGAGGTACCTTATGCTGAATTTTGAAGTCCTGACTCTGATACAGTAAATCCTGATATCACTCAAAGCTCTGAGATTCCACTGAATAGTGGAAATTCTTCTAACACTGAAGCATATGTTGTGGGGAGCAACGACTCAAATCCAGAGAATAGTACAAGTGATTCAACTTAAGAAACATCAGTAGAGAGATCATCAGACTCATCTTCCTGAAATTCTGATCAGCCAAATACTAATAACAATGGGAACATTGATTCAGGGGAAGCATTAGAAAATAATGGTGATACTAATCAAAGAAATAATAGATAATTGATGGATCAAGGGGGGTTCGTCTTCAAGGAGTCAACTTCTATCTGCAAGAAAATGGTCTAAGTCACACACACCTGACTTAATCATTGGAAACCCTGACAGTGTTACAAGATCAAGAAAAGCCACTCAGAATAAAAGTCTCTATTATTCTTTTCTATCTCAAACTGAACCTAAGAAGGTTGAAAAAGCTCTGCAAGATGCTGACTGGGTCACAACAATGCAAGAGGAACTCAATGAATTTAAAAGGAACAAAGTCTGAAGTCTTGTGCCATCACCAGAGAACATATCTGTATTTGGCACAAAATGGGTGTTCAGAAACAAAACTGAGAGTGAGGGAATTATCAAAAGGAATCAAGCAAGACTGGTTGCAAAAGGGTTACTCACAACAAGAAGGCGTTGATTATGATGAGACATTTGCTCCAGTTGCAAGGCTAGAACCAATAAGAATCTTTTTTGCCTATGCTTCTCACAAGAAGTTTAAGGTGTTCCAAATAGATGTTAAAAGTGCATTTCGAAATGTATAACTTGAAGAGGAAGTTTATGTTAAAAAACCTCCAGGGTTCATTGATCCAAAGTATCAAAATCATGTCTATTTACTGGATAAATCACTCAACGAATTGAAGCAAGATCCAAGGGCCATGTATGAAACCCTTTCTCTATTTCTTCTAGAGAGTGGTTTTACAAGAGGTACAATTGATAAAACTCTCTTTTATAAATACCGTGGTAAGGACCTGTTATTAGTACATATATATGTTGATGATATTATTTTTGGATCTACTAATGATAAACTCTATGAGAGATTTGCAAAGATAATGCAGTCCAGGTATCAAATGAGTATGATGGGAGAATTGAGTTATTTTCTAGGTTTACAAGTTAACACTACAAGAAAAAAGTCCATAGACATCGCTTTTTGACCGATGTCTATGCTGTTTCACAACCGATGTTGATGTCGGTGATGTCTATTCTAGACATCGGTGGATACCCGATGTCTATACTCGATTAGACATCGATTTTAGTTAAAAAACAGATGTTTATGTGTTGATTATTTACATAAAATGCTATAAATAAATTATTTAATAACTAAATTACACCTAATTAAACATGTTAAACACATCATGAGCTATGTTTTCTGTCACAAAAACATCGATTTTAGTGAAAAATACTGATGTCTATGTGATGATTTTTTCAAAAAATGCTATAACAAAATTATTTAATAATTAAATTACACCTATTAAAACATATTAAACATATATTGAGCTATGTTTTTTATCACAAAAACATCGATAATTTTGACAGAGGTGATGTAAAATGGCATAGTAAACATCTGTTTCTTTAATGAAAGGTGATGTCTAATTTAGCGTATAGACATCACTTTTTTCTAGAATGAAGTGATGTCTATGTATCATTTAGACTTGAACATGTTAGTCTTTCACATCAGTTATTTGTCTGAAACTAATGTACATTACGTTTTTTGACATCAGTTTTGTTTGGTTAAAAGTGATGCTTATAATGTCACTTGACATCAGTTTTATCTTAAACAAAGTGATTTCTATGTTTCATTTAGACTTGAACCTGGATTTCTTTGACATCAGTGTTTTACCTTAAAGTGATGTACATTATCTTTTCTGACATCAGCTTTTCTTATATACATGTCAAGTGCTAAACACTGCAAACACAAAAAGAAATAAACAAGATTTATGTAAGACCATGTAAACGGGTAGCCAGTATATTGAAAATTTCTTCAATCAGTAGTAATATCTCTTAAACTCTCTCCTGCATAGCAGGTTTACTATACATACACCTAAACACTAATGACCATAAAAGTAAGACATGATATATATGAACGATTAGCTGCCTAACATTTACAGATAAAACTCAGATGCCACTGAGTCATTCTGTACTCGTCTTTCATATTATCTTCTAGAAGAGCTCCATTAACTGCTGGACAACATCTGATGATCAAGGGAAGTAAACACTGCATGTTATTAACTTTATACAAGCAAAGTTTATCCAAAAGTATAATGATCGTAAGTTATATACCTATTACATAGCCAGTAATGTTTAGTCCAGTAATAATAGACTCCGAAAATATTACAGTTGAAAGAGCAATCAATATCCAATCTTTCAGAACACCAGCAACTTGAATGGTCACTGCTTCGGTTCGACCAATCACTAAGAAAATTGAGAAGTTCAATGCTAGCGCACAAATGGCATTGGAAAAAAATCCAGAAGTTGAACTTAATCTGAGAGACTTCCATTCCAGGCTGCTCCAAGAAGTACCAATTAAACAAACAGAAATGCGAAACTGCAAGTGAGAAATATTGCAATATAGAAGTTACCTAACGGAAACATGGTAGCTTCATGAACTGAACAATGCTTTCTTCTAAAAGTAAAAAAAGGCAATTTACAGGAAATATCACCCCATCACAGAGTTGGATACAATTTACAGGCAATTTACAAGTGTAAATTTTGTTCAAATCACATACTCAGGGCTTTAAGCATCTGAATGAAAGCCACAGATATATGCAAGTATGTCGTGTTACCAAACCTGTGTCAATAATAAAAGTGAACATTACGGTTTAAAATACAGATAATGTTGGTCAACTTGAGATAAAATGGAATTTACAATGCATGTTATAAAATGTTATATATCTGGACAATAAATTGGCACATTCAACACTCTGTACACATACCTTTAAGTACAGAGGATGGTGTCTAGAACTCCTGCTAGACATGCTGCGATGAAGTGAGATCTATATTCATAGACTTTGCAGCAAGATATGCAGCTCCGGCAGCAATCTGATGAGGTTTAAATTGTAGCCAAAGGGAGCTCCTAAGCCTACAAAAAGAAACTTAAAGTCAGACTAGCAATAAATTTATCTTTCTTGAACAATGCTCAAATAAAGAATTGGACATAAAACAAATCATCTGAGATGATACAATCTCCTGCAACATAGTGCAATGCCACTTAATATACAAACCACATCAGCTTCAGACATTTTCTTAAATTAATTAGTGACCCTCCACGAATTCTGTTACATCGATCTGTACCAAGAAAAACTCATTTACTCATAATTATGTTAAATTTATATCAAAGTATGATAAGTATATCTGCTAACTGCAACAAAAAATGATGGTTAGCAGATACTTGCATTCTCTATTCCAGGGGTATCAACTTCTTGCATTCCAGCTAATCCTTTGCTGATGAGACTGTTTATATATGAGAATATCAAGTTGCAACGTTTTAGAATAAACTCACAAAGATAAAATCACATGTTATGGCGAACCAATATTATACTTTTAAAATTAATCAGAAATGAAACCGAGAAATGGTATTATCCAGTAGATGGGAAGAACCAGCAGAATTGTGAACATTAAGTAATAAGTTCACGGCTGCTATAGTATATACCTAGCACGAAAGACGACTCCAAGCATCCAGTCATTTGTAGAATATGCATTCACAAATCTTCCAGACACAACCTGCAAAAGAACTGATCTATGAATTTAAAGGGAAACATAATGGATCACCAAGACAGATCGTTTATAAATAAAAAAGTAGGATATTACCTTCATTGCTTCTTCCCAGTTTTCACCTTTAATAGAAAGAGGTGAACCAAGGAGAAAAACTCTTTCAACCAGCTCAGGTGTAAGTATTCATTGTAACTGCATTAGAACAGTTCAGGCTAGCATAAATGAAAAAGAAAAAAAGTTTATGTCCCTGAAGATACCATCACAGTCAGCTTTAACCAGAGTTTCAAGACACTTGAAAATTACTCGTGCTCCAAGCGAAAACCCTATTAGCGTAACAGGCCTGAAATGTAGTTGGACATAATATATATGAAATTTTAAACAATTAACCATGAATGTATAATAGTTAACGCAACTTGTTCTATCATGGATATTTTTTACTGCTCCTGGCTATAAATTTAGGAGAGCAGATAAATGAAAAGAAATGTTGTAATGGGGAGGAGGCTCTTGAATCATTGAGCACCGGACATGCAGACTAAAATGAAAACATTGACTTGTTTTTAGTATTTAACTACAGGTGGTCATTTGCGGATGACAGAGCAATGTAAACACGAATTTCAACTTTCCATACAATGGAAAGCAAACTGCAACAATCTATGAGAAACCATCTACAACAATTCATAGCCAAGAAACATAAAAAAAATGCATAGACTATAACTTGTCAATTGGTTACCTGGCTGTAATGCTAAATGCCACAATAGCTTCACGCTGTTTATAATTCTCTCTTGTGGAGCATGGATAACAACACCAACAGAGCCCATTACACATAAAACAATGGCAACCACACCAAAGATGTGCCGTCTTTCCTTCAAAACAAAATGAGCTAAAATTTCACTACAGTGTTATAAAGATACAAAACATTAGAACCTCTATTCCAACTCTTTTACATGATAAAATTGAAGAAAAAATTACATCATCTTCGAAAGCATTAAAATCTAGTTTTGAAAATAAGCACTAGGTCTGAGTAGGTTCATTAACAAAGATCATAGTACCGAAAAACCAAATATTTTCATCCCTAGATATCAGAAAAAAGAAATACAGAGTTTAGGTACACGTAAATCAAGTTTATGCATTATAATCACTCAAGAAAGAGTTCATAACAAGACTATCACAGAATTAATCAGAAGAAACTTACACTAAATAAATCATAACAGTCACTTAAATTTCCAATTGAATAAATCATGAAATCAGCTTTCCTTTTTAACTTTATGCAGCGATTTGAATGCGTGAATGCTGATAAGTCTGTATGTGCTTCCTTTGGGTCTGAACCTTGAAGGAGTATCACTAGAATTAAAAAACCCCCAATTTTACAAAATTAGGGTTTCGAATTCAAAAACCCTCAATTTATAAAACTGGTCTTCATGTAGAGAAGATCAGTTCGATTTGATTATTTGAGTACATAGATAACTTACCGGAGTATAGAGCTTAACAGAGAGATAGTGAGCGGAGTTTAGAGAGATTGTGAGTGAGCGGAGAGAGAGAGGTTCGAGAGAGAGATGGGTTGAGAGAGAGTGAGCAGAGAGAAAGACATATTTTTGTTTTTAGTTTTTAATTTTAGTTTTTAGATTTTAATTGTAAAGTGAGGAATGGGGGGAACAAAAAATTGGTTAAGGGGGGAAATTTTGGGGGGGGGGGAATTTTGGGAGGGGGGAATTTTGGAACAGATATGGAGGGGATTTTGACTGACAGGGGAAAATGAAGGTGAGCGCGAATTTTTTTTTTTTTTTGTAAAGTTTAGACATTGGTTTAATAATAACTGATGTCTTCAAATAACAAAGGCATCAGAAAAACACGGGGTGATGTCATTAAAATTTTTAACATCAGTGGCACCGTCAACCGATGTCTAATGTGTGATGTCTATTGACATTTTTCTTGTAGTGTAAACAGATATATGAAGGGATCTTCATAAATCAATCTAAATACACCAGGAATTTACTCAAAAGATTTGGAATGAAAGACTGCTACACTTTATCAACTCATATGGTCACTACAACCAAGTTAGATTTAAATACTGGTTCTTCAGTAGATAACTAACTACAGAGGTATGATTGGGTCACTCCTCTATCTGACTGCTAGTAGACCAGATATCATGTATGCTACATGTCTTTGTGGAAGGTTCCAAGTTGACCCTAGAGAACCTCATCTATTAGCTGTGAAAAGAATTTTTAAGTATCTTAAAGGCACCATGGATCTAAGATTATGGTATCCTAGAGATTTGGACTTTAAGCTAATTGGATATTCAGATGTTGATTTTGCAGGATGCAAAAATAGACAGGAAAAGCACTTCTGAAAGCTACCAATTCCTTGGTGGTGGATTGGTTTCTTGGTATAGCAAGAAACAAAAGTCAATTTCCACATCACCTACAGAAGCAGAATACATTATTGCAGGAAGTTGTTGTGCTCAGATTTTATAGATAAAGAATCAGCTGTAGGATTATGGGTTAGACTATTCTTCTATTCCTATATATTGTGATAATCAAAGTGCTATTGTCATGATAGAAAATCCAGTGCAACATTCAATGACTAAACACATCAGCATCAGGTATCATTTCATAAGGGAACATGTGGAAGCTGGTATAGTGGAATTGGTCTTTGTTCCAACAGATCAGCAAGTAGCAGATATATTCACCAAGCCTCTCTGTGAAGCTACATTCACAAGATTCGTGATTGAATTGGGAATGATATCAGGACAATTATCAAACTCTGATAAATAAGTCTACTGAAATTTTCGAAGCACGGTATCTTATTATGTATCATTACTTGTTAGATATTGATTATTATGCTAAAATGTTTATGCCATTACAACAATCAAATTGTGCTAAATAATCTGATGTGAAAACTACATGTTCAACTACTGATTATGCTTATATGTTGTGTTATTAGGTAAACTTGCTTTGACTAATAATTTATGTCAGTAGTTGATAAATTCTTATGGTTGTAATTAAAATACTAATAATGGTCAAATCATGATTGACTATTATACTTCATTGATTATTTTGAATTTATTCGAAATAAACTGTTTAACGGTATTTTAAATTAAATGAGCTAGCTATTGATGCAAGTATCATGTAATACTTGAATATTTACATTGGGAATAGAAATCTGAAGAGAGATTACTTTTCATTTACCCTAGATATGCATAATCGTGTATTTGCATTATGAATAATTATTACCTGGGTAATCAAAGAGTCTCATCAGTTTTTAACTTCTCTTCTATAAATACAACCCTCCACTATCAAAACTTATCACTGCCTTTTCACTCACAAATTCCAAACATACTCAATTTCTTCATTCAGAATCGATGGCCACTGTCTATTCCCTGTCACATGGAGTTAACCGTCCGGTAGCAACTCTTGAATATGGAAGATGATATTTTGACATCGTTCGGCTTAGGGTAGTCTTCCAAGGCCAAGATTATTCTCTTCCTGAGATCCCACGGTCAATTCTTAATTGACTTAACTCGGATGACACGCAGTCTCTTCATCTCTTTAGACTAGAAGTCCGTTTTGAAGAGATGAGAGAGTTGATGTCGATGCACAATGACATCTCGAAGAAGAACAACGTCGCCTCATATGGTAGGCATTTCAAGGGAATATCATTTCTCTTGTAGGTTCTATGTCACGTATCTTCCATCGGAGGTCGATGAAGAAGTTGGAAGAAGAAAAGAAGAAGAAGTACGAGTAGTTAGATTGTTTAGGATTTTATTTTTAAAATTCTATAAAATCATGTACTCTACTTCTTAATGATTAATGAAATATATTATCTTCTTTGATTCTCTAAGTGACCACTTCTTTACTTTCTTATGTGTATGCTTGAATGCTTTTAAATGTCATATCCAAATCAGTACTGCATGCTTAACTTCAGATGTTTTTATTAGTGAATGTAAATAAACTAATATATGTTTAATTTCATGTGACCATTTCAGTACAAATTAAGCACTATAGGAAGTAATTGTTGTGAAAGAAGAAATTATCGAAGATTTAATTCTTAGTTAATGAGGATTACTATCTTTGAGTATACTTGACTATCCAAAATGTCTACTCAAGGCATACTTTTGAGACATTCTTTTTCTATTCAAGAAAGTTGTTCACACTCATTTCTTAAAGTAACACATCTTATATCTTAAATTTCTTCTCACAACTGAAACACTTGAATTCTTTTCTCAAATGTTTTCAAAAATCAAGTGACAAAATTCTTGAATTGTGTTCACCACTCAGAAACAACATTTAGTTGGTTAGAGACTAATTGTTGAGGTAGATCTTGATGGTACTAACAGAGACATAAAGGTTTCTTCAGTTTTTACTGAAGACTCTGTGATAGCTTTCAATAAACACATTCAAGTGTTAGTTCTTTGCAAGAAGAACAAGGTTTGATATCATGGTACATGACAGTAACCTTATCAAATCCTCTAAAATTCAAATGGAGGTTCTCATTATTGATAAACAACAACTGTCATAACCACAGTATTAACTGTGAGCTTAATTGTGAATTCACAAAGGTGTAAATGTTGTTATTATTTTATCAGCATTTATTCTAAATACAAATTTTGTTCTTTTCATCATTTATTATATTTTTGATGATATAAATCTTGTTGGCATGATTACTTCTAAACCTTATTTAAGGACTAACTCTAGTTGTATGACTATAGATCACCCCTTTTTAGCCACCTCTTATTTCTGCAGGACAATCTTTCTGAGCCTTTTCCAGTGAGATGTATGAAAATATTGAGAGAAAAATAGAATTTAAGAGAGGCAGGATCCTTCCTGACAAAAGAAAAGATAGATGAGAGATAGTATTTAGTAATCCTTGTCAGGAAGCTCTGACTATTAAAATTCATGAGATATATGGTGTGAGGAGTAGCATTTATTTTCTATATGTGTGCATGTGCTCAGAGTTCTAAAGAAACAGATGTTGAACAACAGTCTATTGAACCTCAAGTAAACTCTGATATACCAAGGGCTATTAATCTCCCTGCAAGTCTAAGTATTGATATTTTCTTGCAGTCCATACATTCTACTATTCCACCATATGAGACACTCCCTATTTTTGTTGAAAAAAGGTCCATTTACTCTACTTTTCCATCACCTGAGGAAATCCCTATTATTGCTGAAGATGTATTAGCACAACAGTCCGTTCATAAAGTTTAATCCATTTGAGAATCACCACAGCATTGTACAGGAACTGAGGTACTTCAAGTTAATCTTGAAGCTCTAATTCATTTATCTATAATACTTGAAGATGTGGAGTTAACTGCTGAAGGGGTGGAAGCTTCTGAAGCTACTGGATCATATACTACACCAATTTCTAATTCTATTCTACATGCCGAAGCTGGTGATGAAGTTCAGCAATTAGTGCAAAATCTAGTTGATATTGAAGAATCTAATGATGGTGAAGAAGCAAATATTTCTAATGCTATTTGAGGATGAACTTTTCTTCCCTGAAGAAATGCCTATGCATGTGAGACAACAGAAAATGAAAGAGTTAGATGCTAAGAAGAAAAAGGATTATTCTGATAATCTCTGGAATGCTCATTGGAAAGATGATGCATATCCTATTTCCAGAACACAGGATGTTGCACATCTGGAAATAACATAATAAAAGATTATAAATTCTGATATGCTGAATCATTTGAAAGCATCAAATTCAGTTGTCAGATCCTTACACACAGCTCATGAAACAACTACTACTCAAATCAATCAGATTAAAGAATCATTGATTGCTTTAAAGCTGTTTACTCATCAGGAAATTTGGAAACAAATTTCATCAATAGTTGTTAGGAAAACTGCAATTGAAGCCCGACAAGCTAGATTGGAAGCTAAACAAACTCAAATCTCTGATCAACTTACATAAGTACGGAATTCAATAAAGCTGATTCTTTCTTGGTGATGATGCCAAAAAGGGGGAGAAAATTATTAAATCTAAATGCAAGCAGTTGACATTGACAAATACAGATGATAAAAATCTTGATGGAGGTAATAAGTGGTGACAGAAGGATAGTAAAAGTAGAAGAGGTGAAGAGCCAGTTGGAGTTAGTGGTTCATCAAAAGCAATCACTAGATTTTAGTCTAGACAAGGTGGAGAAAGTAAGAGAAATGAAAGAGGAGTTGAAGATTTGACTGTGACTAATAAAATGTAACAATCTTCATGAGTTACAACTGCTGTTGATGAAGATCAAGGTATTCTGGAGAGAGAAGTTGGTGCTGAAGCAAGTCATTATCTTCAAACTCTGAAAGTTAAAGGAAGAAAGACAATTCTGTTCTACAAGGATCCAAAGAGTCAATTATTTGACACTGAGGTGAGTAGAAGAATATTTGCATAATAAAATTCTGGAGTTAATCTTGAACGACTAAGGCAAATTGAGGAAGACTTCAAATGTTGATATTGCTTTTATTTCTCCAGTACTTTATGAAGATGATCCTTCTAACAGAGCAACTAGAGGTATAGTTATAAGGGAAATCAGTCAGACAGAAGATGAAAAATCTCTCAGATCACAAATTATTGGAACTGCTGATAAGAAGCTTAAAGAAAAAGAGAAGATAGAAGAATAGGCAAAGATTTTAAAGCCTAAAGGCAAAGCTGTTGCAAAGAAGATGTCTGTATCTAAGGAATCTAAATCTGAAACATTGATAGATCCAATCTATAGAGTAGTTCAAGCTCATGATACTGAAGAAAATGTGAAAAAGAAGAAGAAATTAGTCAAGCTCACCAAAGAAGCAAGATTTATGAAGCTTTTTGAGCTGAAGAACTGGAATTAACCGCTGACATTGCTCAAGTTAAAGAAGCGGTTCAGGAAGAAGATTAAAGTCTGATATAAACTTAAGCAAGATTGAGTATGCATACCTGATTTTTGCATTTAGATAGTTTTGACATCATCAATTGGAATTTGTCCATATTTCCATAAAGAATAAGTAGTGGGAGATTGCTAGGAGCAATTGATGATATCAAGTAGAAACTATCAGAATTTCACTTCAGAACTTATATTAATGGATGATGATGATGTCAATGGATCACTATGCCATATATGGCTTATCTGAACATTTGGGGGGGTGTTACCTTAGATTATTTTACCCTATCACAACACCTACACTATGCGCGTTACTAAAGCTATAGTACTGTATTGAGGTGTTAAGTAGATATAACATGATATGATGTGTTGCTATAGACTAAGAATAAAACAAAATTTATATAACATGATATGATGTGTTGCTATAGACTAAGAATAAAACAAAATTTAAATTTAAATTTAACCTAAAAATAGAATTTATTTTTATAAATATTTGATTTGGATAAAATAATTCATTGATTTGTCCCGAAAAGTAAGATTATATCAAATAATTATATATTTATATTTTATAACCACAAAAAAAGTTCATTTAAATTAAAAATTAAAAGATTAAATTTTAATAGTTAGTTTAATAAATCTAATAAATTTTATTAAAATGAGTGAAATATCTATTTATAGATAAATATCTTAAAGGGAGTAATAGTTTTAATTTTTTACAAATAATTAAATTAATTGTCTTCTTAAATTATATATAATGTGTAGAATTAAAAAAATTAAATATTTAAATAATTTAAAAACAAGTAAATGGTGAATATTAAATGGGTTGGTCCTGTGAAATCTTGTTTGGGCTTGGGCGGCCAAATTTTTAACAAAGCGGGTATTGATAAATAAAATTTCCCCCTACTCGATTCTCTACTCTCGGCGACTGTGAAAGAAGGAAAATTAGGCTTTGAAGCCACAGATTTATGTTTCAAGCGGCAGGTTCGATTGGTGTTCACTTAAGGTTTAGAGCATAGAATTTGAGTTCAATTAGAGTTAAAGCATATCATTCATGTTTCGATTTGGGTTGGACCACAACAGTTCGAAAAAGATTTGGGTTGAAGCTCTTCATCAATTTCAAGCTATAATGGGTTTGATTTTGAGGTATAAATTCTCTTCCCTATTCGAATTAACATGTATGGGTGTGAGGTTTTATGTATGTTTGAGTTACTTTGTTTGAGTTACTTTGTATTTATTTTATTTAGGTTGAAGATCTGTGGTTTTGAGGTAAAGATTAGGTTAATTTGGCCTAATGGTTGTCCTAAGGGATGTTTAAATAGGACCAAGGAAGTAAAAGATTTGGTTTGAAAATGTTATGTTCTAGCATACATCCTGATTCATGTTTACAACATCAAACAAAATCAAAATTTCTATATTGTATCTTTAATACCTGGTTTGATGAGTTTCTCTGGTTTGTGCAGGAAGATGAAATTTCAGCATCCCCTATACTAGCTCCAAAGAGGAAGGATGCGCCCAAAGAAGAACCTGTTGATAAAAGTCCTTTAAAACCTATTTCTTCAGCATCTACTTGCGGGACCTCTTTTACTTCTAAGTCTGCAAAGGGAAAGAGAAAGGTATCTTCTGATGATGCAAAGGTTGTTATAATTGTTCCTTCTAATAAAGCGAAGACGGAAAAAATAGGTTTGCACTTGCGTCCTTGTTTAAATTTATGCTTAATACCTGCTTTCGGGATCTAGTATATAGCACCTTAGGGGTTCAAACAAGGGTTTTTTTTGTTCTTCGATGGAAAAGGTGACTATCGACTTGACCTTGGTGATAAATGATAGTAATAGAATCACATTACATAGAAAGCAATCCTAGGTAGGGTAGATAATTGTTGTGTTTTAGCTATTTTTTTGCTCTATATCTGAATCCTTTTTTAGGATGTCAAACCCGTTAAAGAAGAACCAGTCTCCAGTTCAAAAAGGAATGTGCCAAAAAAAGGTTCATCTTCAGCACCCGTCGAATCCGGTTCAACAGTTACTGGTCCTGTCACGGAAGATGAAATTAGTGCCGTCTTGACACAGGAAAAACCGGTGACCACACAGGATCTTGTTGCCAAGTTCAAATCTAGACTAAAATGCAAAGAGGTATTTTGTTATTATTTATTTAATTTATCAGAACTTTCTCAGTGCTATTTCTGAAGGTAATTCATATAAAGGATGTAGGAAAAATGAGTCTCCAATGAACAATCTGTTCTCATTATAATTAGCAGCTGAAACACTTTTTCATTCTAATGAATGTGATTCTTTTAGCAGTAAATTTCCAGTGATTTGTCCATCACAATGATTATTTATAGATCTAAGGTCACTTTTATGGGTAGTTGTGGAGGCAGGCTCTTGTGAATCTCAAATTCGTTGAGCTTAGGGTTTAGTGGTCGCTCTACACTCTTTCCATGAGGTTTAAATATGTACATTCTTGGTTGGGGTTTTTGAACTTTTATAGTTCGATATAGGAGAGTGTGTGCTCCTGTCCTTTGGGGAAGATGTCTATAATTTGAATCTGTTGTTAAAAATGTTAAAGGTTGGAAACACAGTGCATGTTCTTTGTCCTCTCATATTTATCCTATGTTGTTAATGAATGAAATTCTTGGGGGAAGAAGTGTATTGTTTCTGTGGTTTGGTGCACTTTTAATTTGATAGTAAAATTGGGGGTTGTTTGATAAACTGAACCTTTTTGCTGATTAAGTATCATTTGTTAGGAAGTCAAGTTATTAAATATTCTAGGAAAAGGAAGTATCAGCATGCTAGAAAATGTGATTGACTTTTGTCTTTACCTCTTTCACATGTATACATTCCAGGAGCGATCACTAATTCTATGTGGTATTTTTTCAGGTATGCAACATTAGCACCTCTTTTACGTCACAGGTATGCCTATTCCACCTGCTTCTTTGAGTTTTAAATTTGGTGAGCTTGCTGTAATTGCAAGCTTCATGTGTAATTACAAACTTATTGTAGTACGAGCTTGATGTTGTGCCCTTTATTCCCCATATTTTTTAACAGGCAAAAAACACTGTAATTCAGAAAAGTGTCTGATAGAAGGTCATGAGAACAATTTACCAGGTAATGTCAAAGTAGCAGGGCTTTGCAAGGATTGAATGATGTATTGGCTATACTTAAGCTAGATTACGAAGATGGATTAACAAAGTATTCGTTCATATCAAGGTACTGATTTTTCCTTTGATTTTGTGTTTGGGTATTTTGAATTCTGTATCTTGAGAAAGAACTTATCCTAATGGCATCACTACATGCAGAACCTCGGTTGGTAAAGAAAGGGGAGAGAAATTGGAAGGAATTTTTCAGAGACTGTCAGTAACCAAAATGTTTGAGGATGTTGGCTCCCATGTGACTGCCAGCATTTGCAGCGCCAAATTAGCAAGTGATGGTGATGAACTGCTAAAAGAACTCCAGTGTACTGCCGATTCAAGTAAATACTCGATATTGTCCCCACCAGAAACTCGGTTATTAACTCGTTATTAACTGATATTGTTGATGTAGATATAGAGAGCCGTACATATGTCTGTCTACAATCAACGAGGATGATTAATTCTTTAGATAAAACTTGATTTATTTTATTGTAATAATTCATGATTTCATATTTATTGATTTAAATTGAGTTATCATTGTAATTATTTTTGGAGTATCTCAATTTATTTTTGGATTTAAATATTTGACTAATTATGATTATATTTTTGAAAATAAAAGGAAAAAGGAACAAAACAAATTATTGAATATAAATTTTTAAGAATTGTAAGATCTATTGCAACACATTACGTATATTACTATAGAGACCAAAGTACGTTGCTATTAAGATATATTGTAACAGGATTTGTTGTTTGCAATAAAGTAGCTTCTATGTTGCTATAGATACCTATACTAACTAGCTACGAGTCAACATAACTTTGATGTTGTATTAGCCCTTTTTGGCCCTTAAGCAATATTTTTCCGGCTCTATAGCAACATAGTTAGGGTGTTGCTTAAAGCAATCTATGGCGTAGTGTGATGATATCGACGGATGATAATATCAACGGATGATAATATCAACGGATGATGATGTCAATGGATGATTAAATAAGTATTTGTCAAATCAGTTGATCTTCGATAAGTAAACGGAAACAGGAACTCAAGGCGGCGAAGGACTTTATCTCATAAGCAATTATATAGGCTTCCTTGTTGTTGATAGAATATGATTCCTTATACATTATGTAGTCGTGCTCTATATAAAGCACATATTTGGTTCATGCTATATGTATTGTGACATTGTTATATCTTTCGAATAACCTTGCAGCTCTCAAGGATAATTGTTCATCCTTTCAAGAGAGTACGTTTGTAATAAGTTTTTATCATTTAATATAAAAATTGTTGATTATGTTGAAGTTTGTTGAATAGATTGTATTAAATTGTATTCATTCCCCCTATACATTTGATTAAGGGCCTAACACATTACATTTCTATACTTAAATTAATGTACTTTGATTGAATTAAAAGTTGCCTTTGACAGGATAGTTATAAAACTGTACTACGGGTAATTTATGAATTATATGAGAAATATGAATGGTCTAGAAGGGATTTAACCATCTGTTAAACAAGTTTAAAGCAGAATGTCTAACTCAAGAATAATCTTGGTTTGGATAACTCCATATATAAAATAAAGAACTTGCAAATAACCTATATTTCACTAGAATCCGCTCAGAATATTGATTGGTATATACATAATGATCTTGGTAGGTGCAGTGAAGAAGACGTCAACAGAAGTCGGAATGAAGTTTATTAATATGTTTAGGCGACAGAGGAATAAGGTTGAAGTCATCCAAAATAATTATTAGGGTTAGTATGAATACCTGAAGGATTCTAAGTGAAGCTGAATGGATAATATAGAAGACTTAACAGTGGTTTGTGTAGTATAATATGAAGACCTGAGAGCGAAACTAGTCATTTATGAATCAGACCAATTGCACTAGGCGTTAATGATCCGTGAAGGGAACTACGTATTATTTTCAAAAAGACTGTTATATGGTATTCATAATAAATATTAATGTGAAATAATTTAAATATGAAGACCTGAAGATCAAAATATTTGAAGAGAGAAGACCGAAGACTTGAAGATACAGATGACTATAGCTCACGGCATACATGAATGGGTTAAAGGCTTGAAAATGACTCAAGTACAAAATCCTAACTTGGTATTGTTGATTTGTATAATCAAAAGCAAGGTTATTTGGTCGATTTGGAGCCTTAGTAGCTTCTAAACTTGAGCATTGTCAATTTGTAATTCTCTAGGAAGTGTTAAGTCACCATCAACCCTCATATCTCTTACATTGGTCAATTTCTAAGGGGTTAAGGTTTCTATTATTGAATAAGAGAAATACAAGGCTGATTACTAGCTTCATTTCAAGTGTATTGTCGATTTGTAAGGTGAAAGTTCAAGGAAATTACAAGACAAGTCACCATCAAGCTTCTCTCTCATCCTATGGTCGAATTCTAAGTAAATAAAGATCGCATTATTCATTTCCAGCTATCTATATAATATATTGTTGACTTTCACTTGCCACAAGTAGACAAGGTCAATTAGTAGCTCCAAGTGGACCCATGTGGTTGATTTCAAGACCTTGTATGCTTGTACTGTCGATTTCTAGCTCTCAATAAAGTGTGTTGTCGATTAGGAGTTACAACTTTGTATGGTCGACTTCTAGTAAATGCAAAGATTCATTGTCGATTTCTAGCACTTCTTTGGTCGAATTTTAGGTTTCCAAGTTCAAATAAATGGACTACAATCTTATCTTCTCAATCAAGCCACATCAATATATACTCATCAGATATTTGCAGGAACAAGTAGTCTTATCAAGCTTACAGTAATGAAACTCTACATAATTCTTTTTTATGAGAGCTAGTTTGATTATTTTAAGGTTTTTACACCATAAAGACTTACACAGCTACATTCAAAAGCTTTAGATCTATATTTTGATAGGTTATTTGATAAGGTCTTTAGGTTGTTTAAGTAATAAGAAGAACCCAATGTTGATAGCTTATTACATCAGTTCTTTTTATATTTGTTGCTTCCAATATTTTATATTTGGAGTTGTAAGTAAACCCTCGTGGTTATTTTTCTTAATATAATAAATTAACCTTGAATATAGTGTTTAGTCATTTTAGTTTTGATTCCGCTGCTTATACTTTGATAAAAATGATTAAATTACATTCACCCCATGTAATTGAACTCTAGACCTGGAAATTGGTATAAGAGCTTGTTAATTGATATTTAGAACAAATATATTAGATTGACAAGTTTTATAAGTATTTTAGTTATACGGAGACCATAAGTGCTTTCGTGGATATATATCTTATTTTGGGATTGTCGGTTTGACATGATTGGATTTTGGTATCATAGACTGACTAAGATAGTTGTATTTTGAGATAGTATATTGAAAAAATTTCTCGAATCTAAAATTATGAGTTATCGGAAAGTTAGTAGTATTAAGGTTCCTCAGTTCGACAAATTACGGTATAATTTATGGAAGAAAAAGATGTTTTTATACATCCGAGATTCAAATCTAAAATATATGAATATCTTATAGAACGGAAGACATGTGCCTATGAATGAAAATCCAAGCGATGCTGGAACACAAGTTCTATGTCCTGAAGCTGAATGGACTGCAACAAAAAAAGAGTTAATTGGACTGGATGAAGGCCTACAACTTATTTTGATGGATTCTATGGATAATGATACGCGTCACCAAAATATGATTTGTGAGAATGCAAGGCACGTGTGGGAAACCATACAATTGTTGATGGAAGGAACTGAAGACGTTAGTAAAAATCGACTGGAGATTTTGACTCCACAACATGAGGTTTTTTAAGTATTGACCAGAAGAAAGTATTATCCAAGTTTTTGAAAGGCTAAATAAATTGTTGAATAAGTTGGGTATACATGGCAAGATTTTCCTCAAAAAGAATTCAACAGAAAGTTCTTGCAGACCTTGCCTCACCATTTTAAGAATAAAGCTTCATCAATTAGTGAACGTGCTGACTTCGAGACCATGAAACATTAGAAATTATACGGTAAGATAAAAACACATGAGATGGAGGAAGAACAAATAAAAATCATCTATAATGCTAGTATAGTTGATAACAAGAATTCTGAATTGCTCAAGACCACTGCGCTTGTTACAAGTGACTACAAAGAGCTAGATATAGTTGTTGTAAAACCAAATTCTAAATCTGAAATGCTCTTTGAAGTTGAGATCAATGATGGAAACCTCTCTAGTATTTCATTTGACTGTTATACCACTGAGGAGTTATAGAGTATGGAAGATCTTACTACGGCCAACCTTGTAGGGATGCTCAGTAACATAAGGTTCAGAAGGAAGCAAGGCTTTAGAGGTTCCGAAAGAAACAATCGTGAACAAAGGTCAAATTCAACTGGCTACAAAACAGGGTTGGTTGATAGAAGCAAGTTCATATGCTATAATTATGATGAGGTTGGGCATTTTTCCACTGTATATAGAAAGCCACAATAAGCTAGGGACAAAGGAAATATTTATCAAAAAAGGATTCTGGAAGCTCAAACAAGTATCCAGTGAAATTTTATATACCTGAACAAAAAAGCTAGGATGACACCGATGATAAAAAAGAGAAATTTGGAAATCTAGTACTAATGGCATAATCTTCTTCACAGATACAATTTCCAACTATTTGTGCTTTACCTACCGATAATCTATATGAGAATGAACACTATGTTGCTTTTAGACAAACTATCTTAGAGTGTGACAATGCAGTTTCTTATGTAAAACTATGATAGTGTCGAGCAATATACTGCCATAAGAGAATTCCATATAAACGTTAGTATTACACTGAGGTCCACCAGAGAGACTGTAGGTGAATTATAAGAAAAACTAAAGAAAGTCCAAATTAAAAATGATAAGATAGTTCTTGATAACGTTACTTTGGAAAATCTTAAGCAGACAAATAAATATTTAGAGATTAAGATTAAAAAACAATTTAAGACAGAGGAAGAGCTCCGGAGGAAGAATACAAAGTCAGATAAAAAATTGCATGGTTTCACTAATGGTGTTAATATTGCTAAGAAGCTCATAAATGCTCATGTAGTTGGTGCAAAAGTTGGGATATGTCTAGACTATGACGAACTTGGAAAAGTTTCTAAGAATGAGTAGTTGAGGATGACCCTAAAGAGAAAGTTTCCACCCTCTAGTACACCTCATGTTCTCAAAGAGAGTAATAAGCCTCTATTTAACAAGGCTACTGTGGATCCCTTTGATGAAGATAATGTTTATATTCATAATGAGATGGTTGTTGAGGATCTTGAGAGCTCAAGGAGACTAAAGTCAAACAAACCTATGACTGGTGCCGGTGAAACTGACTAATCTTATGTTGGACTAGGTTTGACTTCCAAGACTAAGAGAAGTAGGAATCCGTCACCAAGCCCAAAAGAAAGTCTGTTGGTGCTTCTGCAAGTGATAGGGGACCAGTCAATGTTAAGGAAAAGAATGTTAAGCCTGTGAATTATGAAATCTCTCTGGTGGAAGGTCTTGTGCATCATCTCCTCAGTATTAGTCAATTATGTGATAAAGGATGTGATGTGTTGTTCCAAGTTGACTAGAATTCTGCTGAAGATGGTCAACATCATGTCAATGAAAAAGAAAGAAATATGGGTTAGTGATTGTTCATGACTATTTCATATACACGTGGGTGTTATTCATACAAACAAAGGATGAAGTAGATGATATGATTCTTGATCATATCAATAAAATTGAGTTAGAAGCTGGAATGCATGTTCGTACTATCAGATCAAATAATGGAACAGAATTCAGGAATACAAAATTGAATGATTTCTGTGCTGCTAAGGGTATCTCAGAACAATTTTCAGCACCAAGGACACCACAACAGAATGGAGTGGTTGAGAGCAAGAATCGAACACTAGCTCTTACTGCAAGGACTATGCTTAAGAAAGCTTATCTTCCTACCTATTTCTTGATTGAAGAAGTTAACACTACATGCTATATTTAAAATATAATCCTGATTAACAAGATATACGAGAAGATCACTTACGAGTTAATGTCCCACAAGAAACCATCAATGAAATACTATCATGTGTTTAGAGAAAACTTCTTTGTGCTTTAGAATGTGAGAATCTTGGCAAGTTTGATGTAAAGCTGAAGAAGGTATATTTCTGGGCTATTCTCTAAAGTCAAAAACGTATTGGTTAGATGTGATTAGTGATCGAAAGGTTGTGGAGAGCCTTAATGTAGATTTTGATGATGCCAAGCTCCCAATTATTCAGAAGGAAGATAGTACTGATAATCTTGATTTTAAGTATCTTTTTGATAAGGAAAATGAACCTGTAGTTGTTCTATATAACAATGGAAATGTCAATGATCCTGATAATGATCATAATTCTGATTCATATTCCAATGATTCAGATGACAGTGGTGACGATGGAAATGCAGAAGAGCAGAGTCACACTATATCTGAGACAAGTTCACAAGTTTCAAATTCTGGAGATGAAGTTGGCAATAACTCAGGGGGGAGCAGAATAAGAAGTAGAACAAGGATCTGCTAATCAGACTCATCATAACGCTGAAAATGTTTAGTTATCTAGAAGAGCTACTGTGAATGAATGTTTGTATTCCAGATTACGTGATTTCTATGCAAGAGAAGGTCAAGTAGTTTAAAAGAGAGAAAGTGTGGAAGCTGTACCCAGGCTTAAAGATAAATCTGTGATTGGCACTAATTTAATTTTCAGAAATAATCTTGATGGAGATGGAATTGTTACAAGACACTAGTTCATAAAATGCATAAAAATGATATCATACTTGTGCAATTCTATATTGATGAAATTATATTTGGGTCTACGAATGATGCACTTTGTGCAAGGTTTGCTAAGATTATGCATAGTAGGTATGAGATGAGTATGATGGGTGATTTAAATATATTCTTTGGACTTCAAGTAAACCACAATTCAGATGGTATCTTCATTTATCAAATGAAGTACATCAAAGATCTTCTAAAAAAATATATATCGGAAGATTTAACACCTGCAAAGACTAAGATGAAAACTACCATAAAACTTTATCAAGACTAGTCTGGTATGAAGGTGGATATCACTAAATACCGAGGCATGATTGGATCATCGCTCTACATGACTGGGAGTCATCCAGATATCTTGTTTGCAACATACTTGTATGCACGGTTCCAAGCTAATAATCACATCTAATAGACGTCAAAATAATTGTCAGATATCTGATGGGTACACCTAATCTAGGTATCTGATATTCTAAAGATACTAGTTTTCATCTAATCGGCTTAACAGATTCTGATTATGCTTGTTGTAAGATTGATCGGAAGAGTACTTTGGGAATCTTTCAATTTCTTGAAAGAAGATGGGTTTCTTGGTTTAGTAAGAAGCATCATTCAGTTTCAACATCTACTGCTGAAGCTGAATACCTTCTTGCTGGAAGCTGCTGTTCTCAAATTTTGTGGAAAAGAAACCAAATTTGAGACTGTGGACTTAACTTGAAGAGTATTCCCATCTACTGTGATAACACAAGTGTCATAACAATCTTAAAAAGTCATATTCAACATTCTGGAAAAAACATATTGATAAAAGGTATCATTTTATAAGAGAACATATAATGAATAGTATTATGGAACTTCATTATGTTCCCACAACATATCAAATAGCAGATATTTTCAAGAAGTTACTCAATGAAGCCACCTTCAACAAGTTGGTTAGTGAACATGGCATGTTGAATTTGTCTACTTAATTAGAAATCAAAAAATATAATTTGAGGAAAATAAAATTTAAAATCCTTATGGTGAAGACGTGAGGGGAATATAAGTTTATATATCTATTATTATTATATTTTTCCATGTTTGTAAACTTTTAAAGCTAAATGATTACCATGCCTTACATGTTCTATGCTAATTAAGTAAGTTGGGGTTTTTGAAGTAATATATAAGTTATTTAATTGCTTTCATGCCATATGTTTTCTATAATACAAACACTTAGGATATTGATATTTATTCTAGCACTCATGTCATACTCTGATTTAAGATTATGTTTGATATTTGTATACTGGACTCTGAGTCACTCTTATCGTAGACTCCAGGGTTACTTTGATTTCTGATTATTAGTGCGTGTTAAAATAAATGTGTAGCATAACTAGAGATAGTTGTGATATTTTTATGTTAAGAGTATAGTCTAATTGATTCAGTCTTGATGTGACTAATCAATTTTGGTACATTCTTATTAAATACACTCTTGGCATGAATATTTGATCATGTGATTATAACTCTAATTATTTTATGTCAATCTTGTTAGTTTAGAATAGTTCTCATCTCCTTTAACTGTATTAGACTAACATGAATTGTTTTAAGCTAATGATTTGAATGGATAGAATTGGTAAAGGAATCAGAAGGCACAATCATTTGAGACATCCTTCATGAATCTGTGTCGTGGTAAGTAAATATAAACTTCTTTGATCCTAAGATTATAAGCTCCTGAATCACTCTGATCTTGATCTCTAAATTCTCTAATATTTTACTTTGGAAGTTTGTGATCATCAACCCTCAATGGTTTTAAGAACTGACAATAAGACTATCAAACCCCATAGAATCTGACCCAAGTCATAGAACCAAACACTTCTCAAATATTATCCATTACGTGTCTCTGATATATTTATCATAGTTTTCTCAAGTATACCTGATTTTTTATTGAGATATTAACTTGGTGTCAAACAAATTACCACTTGATATTGAATTTTTGTTACAAATTAGGAAGATACTGCCAAGCAGCAACACATAAGGAATGATCAGTGAACCCTATAACTTTTTCTCTCATAAAGTAGTGGAGTATGTAAAACTTGAGACACTTGTAAGCCCATCTATATTCTCTCAATAGAATATAGATCTGAAAAGGCATATAATTGTTACTCGATACATAATCCTAACAGAATGTCATCTATTAAAAGTCACCTGTCAGACAGGGGCATCTGAATGAGAGTTAGTATACCTTGATCTAAATACTTTCTATGCACATGTGAGATTCGCACATGAAGAAGGTATTGATGATGCAAGTTAAACCATATCAAGGTCACGGGAAATAATTGGATCATAATCCTTAGATCGTGTCCCTCAAAGTCTTATACTCTTATCTTTGGATTTGTTTACTATTCTGGACCTTAATGGTTCATCAAATCTGATAAGTCTTCACAAACTTCAAAAAAAATCTTTAATCCCTAATGGAATATCATTGATCATTAATTTTCTTCCAAAAATTCAAATCTGGAAATGATTTTAATTTTATCTAACGAGTTTATAAGATATACATCATCATGCAAGCTTAGGGATAATAGGAATTCTGCCACTTAAAATAATCCTAATTTTCCCTCTCAGAATGAACATTTCTGAATTTCTTGACTGAGAGTGTCCATCCTTGAAGGTGGAGTAAAACACATTGTTGGATCACTAAACATGAATCAAACACTTGGACTGTAAGCAAATGGTTACCAACTCTTATCTCTTCACTTGATTGTGTGGTCCTATCTCTCTACTCTAGTACATTTGGAAGGATTACTCACGTAAGGGGGAGAGATTATTAAAGATTATACAAAAAATAGTCTTTCTTATACTAAGTAGGAGAGTTTTCATCTTTATTATACGAATGGGGATGTTCTTCATTTTAGGGGGATTTACTAGTTCTGAGTTTCAAAATGTTTTTATGCTCTATGGGGAAGATCTAAAGATTGAAGACGAAATTTGGAAGACGTATCTATATGTAACTTTACATAAGGGAGAGAAGAACTAGTTCTCTACTGAAGCTGAAGGTTTAAAGATTATGCAGTGGGTATAAGATAGTATTATTTACAAGTCGAAAGCGAAATAATGAAAGTTGATTGAAGGTCTATTTTTGGAGTTAGTTAAGTTGTCCTTCAAACTGTTGCTTCTTCATTGTTTTTTGATTGCCAGGTGTAAGTGTCAAATAGGGGGCGATTGTTCAGAAACTTTGAAGCGGAATGTCTAACTTGACAATACTAGTTTGGACAACTCAACATAGAACAAAAAGACTTGAAAATATTCTATATTCCACTAGAATCAGTTGAAAATGTTGATTTGGTAAAATATAAAATGAACTTGGTAGTAGTAGAGAAGTTCATTAATATGTTCAGGCAACTAAGGGATAAGGTTGAATTTAATCAACAAAGTTATTACGGTTAGTTTGAAGACCTAAAGGATTCCAACTGAAGGTCAATGTGTTAGTGTTTGTGGCCTAGAGACAACATTATTATGTTTTGTTTATGACATTTCGATTATTAATATTTACATGGTGCTGGATAGACCCAATGTAAGAGTTTACATGTATGTTCTGTGTCATAAGTAATTCTCACAGTGATAATGCTGTAATGGTCCTTCCACTTGAAATCATTATATTTCTATACGATGATTAATATACTTTGATTACATCAAAAAGTTGTCTTTGGCCGGGTAATGATCAAAGTGGACTTCAGGTATATTAAGAATTGTGTGAAAAATATGAATGATCTAGAAATGATTTAACCCTCCGAATTATTGGAGAGATATTATTGGTCTCTTGTGTGAGCTAGACTATGAAATGCATGGTGCCCAGCTCAAATGTTGATTTGAAATAATAGTCTACTCATTGATCAAGAAAACCTGGATTAAACCATGAAGAGGATGACACATAACATGCCTCGAGTTTAATCTATAATATTTGGTTAAATAGATTATATCACTCTATACATTCTTCACGAAAGATTTAATCGATCACCGATTTAATTATTATTACTTGGGTAGAAATGATGTATTACTAGATGCCACTCATTCTTTATAATTTAAATATGAAATATTTAAATTATTGCCAACATAATAATAACATATAGGATCGCACAAAGAAACCATTGAGCAATATTCAATTCAAATTCAGATTTGAATTAAAAAGAAAATTTAAATTAATTATTATTAATTAAGTTGGACTTACTTAATGGGATAAATGAATTTCAAATTTGTATATTATTAAATCCGAAATTCAGTTGTTATTTAATAATTGAGTTAAACTTAATTATTAAATAAATAGAATTTCAGATTTTAATAAATTTTAACTTGGATTAGGGTTAGGACTGTTTTTGGCCTCTCTATATAAATAAACATCCTTAAGGCTAAAATTAGGGTTACGTTTTTTATTAGATAAAAACATAAAACCCTAGCAGCTAAAGGAGAGAGAGAGAGGGGAAACATAGGTTTGTTCTTGGTGCTAGTACACGCCTCCTCCGTACCAGCTTTCGTGTGGATCCTTGTACGGCGTAGATCTTTAAGGCGGGATACGTGGTCTTCGGTTAAAGGTAGGATCTCCTTTTGACAACCATAATCGTAAAGCTCTTTAAGGTAAAAATCTCATCAATGAATTAAATATTGTTTTCGCATGGATCCTGCGGTGGGTTTCGGTTTATTCTATTTTTACGGTTTTATTTATTATTTTCGTTGTGTTTTATGCCTCAAAACCCAACAAAATGGATATTATAGAAGACTTAATCAAGTTTCAACAAAAAAATTTTGAAACGGCTGAAGTTATTATGGTCAGTTCTCGGGGTTATGCTCTTAAAACGGCTGCATATACACTTAATCAAGTTTCAACAAAAATTGTTGAAAAGACTCCATAAGAGATATAGATAGAGAAATATCATAACATGTCATTTTTGAAAAATTGGGGATGTGAAGCGTCTGTGAAACCCTTAGCCTTTGGAAAGCTTTGACCGATATTGGATAGATGTTATTTTATGGGATACCCAAGTGAGACTAAAGTGTGTAGTTTTTATAATCCTTCCGAGAACAAAGTGTTTGTTGCTCGAACCGCTCTATTTATTGAGGGCGAACTACTTTCTAAGAAAATTATTGGAAGGAAAATACATCTCGATGAAGATCGAGAACCACGTAATAACATTGAACCAGAGTTGGAACGAGATCAGGATGTATATCGAAATGTTGGAAGAAATCATGTTCAGGAAACATAGGTTGTTCATAGATCTAGTAGAATTAACCATGATCCCGAGAGATATTATGGGATTATCTTGACTTAAGATAGTGATGTGATGCTATGAACAGTCCAGACTTCGAGAGATGGCCAGAAGCAATGAAATCCGGGATGCAATCCATGTATCAAAATAGAGTATTTACTTTTGTTGATCTCCTCGAAGGGGTAAAACCTATATGGGTGCAAGTGGGTTTCGAAAACGGAAACTGACGTGGATGCTAAAGTGCAAACCTATAAAGGGTGACAAGTGTAAGTAGTTTTCAAGCAAATTAATGGTATAGACTATGATGAGACCTTTTTACCGGTTGTTATGGTCATGTCCATCCGGATTTTTCTAGCAATGGTTGCTAAATTTCAATATAAGATTTGGTAAAAAAAATTCAAAACTTCTTTCTTAAATGAGAGCCTTGAAAAGGATGTATATATGATACAATCTTAGGGTTTTGTCAATCCAAAGTTTGTTAAGATGGTTTGTAAGTTGCTTTTATCTATTTATATATTGAAGCAAGCCTAAAATAAATGGAATATTCATTTTGATGAAAGAATCAAAGAGTTTGGCTTTATTTAAAATGAAGATGAACCGCATGTTTTAAACAAGGTTAGTGAAAGCCATGTGGCATTCCTTGTATTATATGCAGATAAAATGTTACTAATAATGAATGACATACCTTTTCTACAAGCTGTTAGGACTTGGTTGGGAAATAGTTTCTCGATGAAAGACTTAGGTGATGTTACCTATGTATTAGGTATCAAGATATATATAGTTAGACCGAGGAGAAAAATCGGTCTAAGGTAGAGTACATACATTGATAACGTGTTGCATCATTTTGTAATATAAGAGGCAAAGAGGGGATACGTCCCGATGTATCATGGGATAGTGATCTCAAATGATAATTGACCTAAATTATTAGATGATAAGGTTCATCTTAGAAAAGTTCCATATGCTTAAGTGATTGGATCTATAATGTAAGAAATGGTATATACTTGTCTAGATGTTTCATACATATTGAGCATGACGAGCAGATACTAGTCTAATCCCGGTGATGGTAACTGGAGAGTTCTCAATGATATTCTTAAGTACTTAAAGAGTACTAAGGATTCATTATTAGTGTATTGAGAACATAAGGAACCGGTTGTAAAGGGTTTCACTGATTATGTAACGTGCATACAAATGATTATGTTGTAGACCTACTGACTAAGGCTTTGGTGTAGCAGAAGCACATGCTTATACTAGTTCCTTTTGTATTAGATACACAGGTGATTGGCTCTAGTATAAGTGGGATTGTTAGTGTTTGTGCCCTGAAGACAACACTATTATGTCTTAAATTAAAATATATTTGGATGATTAATCTTTATGTTCTATCAATTATTTTGTATATAATTATTATGTATTTAGGTATTGTGATATAAATGTTATATTAATAAATATCCTTGGGATATGATATGCATTTCATATTTCTAAGTACATGACTTAAAAATTAGATTATGAGAATAATATAAATATTCCTAAAGGTCCCTAGTCGAGTATTATTATTAAGGAACAATAATAATGCATTAAGATTAATGTTTTTATTGACTAATGATCACATCTCATTGGTCAATGGTATAATAATATTAGAATCGAAGCCAGATTCTCCATGATTGTTGTATAATAAGTAATTCACACAATGATAATGATGTAATTGTCCTTAGACTTGAAATTATTATATTTCTATAGGAGAATTAATGTACTTTCATTGCATTAAAATTTACCTTTGACCAGGTAGTGATAAAAGTGTACTTCGGGTATTTAATGAATCATATAAGAAATATGAATGATCTAGAAAGAATTTAACCATCATAATTTAAAAGTCATATTATTGGCCTCTTGTGTGAGCTAAACTATAAAATGTGTGGCCGCACTCAAATGTTGATATGATATTATAGTCTACTCATTGACCAAGAAAACCTGAATTAAATTATGACAAAGATGAAACATTACATGCCTTTAGTTTAATCTATATTATATGGTTAAAGGAATTATATTATGTTGTACATTATTCACGAAAGGTTTAATCGATCATCGATTTAATTATTATTACTTGGATAACAATGATGTATTACTACATATCTTTCACTGTTTACGATTTTAAATTAAACTTAAAATTCATTCTCAATATAATAATATTTATATTCGATCATACACAAAGAATGCTTGAAGGATTATTTAATTTAAATTGGATATAAATTACATTAAATTAATTCGAATTATTTATAATATTAATTAAGTATGACTTAATTAATTAAATAAATATTGATATTCGAATTTATTGATATTAATTCTGAAATTTAGTTTTTAAATATTTAAGTGAGACTTAATTATAACACAAATAGAAATTTTGAATTATTAATAGGAATTTTGAACGATCTATTGCGGAAGGTTACCTTGCTAATGAATATTTAACATTTGGTGTCATATTTCTCAATGACAGCTATAATAAGTCCTTGAACGAATCTCTAGCTTCAAATGTAGAAACTGGTGGGTATCCAATTGGTTTGGGGAAAAACAAATATGCGAAAGAAAGTAACTTGCCTCAAGATACTTGGATGATAGCCCATCGGTACATTTTGTTTAACTATAATGACAAGGAAGTGGAAGACCTAATTGAGTAACTCCCTGCATTTAATAATTATGAGAACTGAAAACCAATATAAAAAATAACTTCTGAATTTAAGAACACTTAACTAATATATACTTGTTTATAATAACAGGAAACGTCATAAGTTATTGAATAATAACTTGGACAATAATATGAAGTCGAAGAGATATAAAGCGAAAGAGCACATACAGATGAAGTATGTGAGTGGTTCTGGGAGAAAATAAAGAAGAAAATGAATGTTTCAAGCGAAAGAGCACATACAGATGAAGTATGTGAGTGGTTCTGGGAGAAAATAAAGAAAAAAATGAATGTTTCGACGGAACTAGCTTCCTTAGCAAAGGGTCCAAAATGAGTGGCTAAGCAGTTTAGTGGGTACGTAGTAAATGGATCTAGGTTCCATACAAAGCAAAGAGATCGCAAGTGCACCACTCAAAATAGTGGGGTCTTCTTGACAGCCCTAACTACTATTTTTGAAAGTTCAAAAGACTCTAATCCATCAGTTGGTGAAGTTAGTTATTACGTTCAATAGAAGAAATAGTAGAATGTGACTACTAGGGAGCCTTTTGTGTTGTATTGTTTAGGTGTACTTTGTATACAGATGAAAATGATTCTTTTGGGTATACTCGAGTTAATTTTAACCGAGTTTGTAAGAAAAATGATCTTTTTGTATTGGCAACCCAAGTGTGAAGATCGGGTTGAAAGAAATGTCAATTATCCTATAAAGAGGTAGTTAACCGAGTTTAATAATAAACATGGTATGGATAATGCAGTTGAAGACGATATAAATGGACCATTTTCAAATGACATAATATATCGTTCTATAATAGAAGAAAAAGATCATAAAATGAATTCCCAATCGAGCATACCAGCTTAAAGAAGCTGATCATCATTTAATATTGGTAAAATAAATCATAAAAATTAGGCATTGTGTTTATATTATTATAGTTGTGCAAATTAACATTAATATTTAAATTAAAAGTTTAAATAAATAATAGATTAAATGTGATTAGATAAGTAATAAGTTTAAATAATTATTTTAAATTTTTAAATTAATAAATATTTTTAGTTCTTGAAAACTAAATGTGAAAGTAAGAAATGTTGTTTAAATTAAATGTGATGATATGCCGAATATGAACAGAGAAATTTATTTAGGAATTCATGTTCAAATTAATGTTTTGAAGATTTGTGTAGTTGTGCTTTTAGATTGCATTATTTAAATATTAAGTTAATTTTTTGTATTAAATTTATCCACCTGTTGTATCTGCAAAATGATTTTATGTGTTCTAAGTGATGTTTATTCAGTGGTGAAATATATTCATGTCCTTTCAGCATTTTTATACAGGATGGACAATCATTATGTCAGAATTTGATTGCACCACAGTGGAGAATTCATGAAGACTAAGTACTATGGTGGCTCACGTGAGACATATGACATGGACCGTGATCGCCTTTCCTACTCTTTACTGATGGAGTTTCTTAAACAATTGAAGTATGATGAGATTGCAGGCATGTACATCAAGAACACGGGTTTGACACTGGTTATAGATGACAAAAGTGTAAATGCATTCACAGATGGGAGATCGAAGGCTGATTTTTACATAGACTGCAATGTCAACAAAGTTATACCGCCTATGAAGCAAATACACCCACATGTGATTATAATGCCAAGATCATGTCCTTACAAAGTTAAGGACTTTTGTGACACTAAAGAACATCAATACAGAGAAAACATGTAGGCTGAATTACATGAATGTCGAAAAGGAAAGGAGGCTGAATACCATAAAAAATAAACTACAGTTCAACCATAGTGATGTGGGTGATCAAATTATGGTGGAACCAAGTCCTGGACTGGCACAGAAGGACATACATGAAAGTGGAAGTGCTTCTGGTCAAATGGGGTTTTTGAAATCTACAGGAAGTAAAGAGACGATAAAGGAATTTGAAGGTAAGCGATGTAATGAGTATGAAATGAGAAGAAATAAGAATGTTGCAGAAAATAAAAAGAAGTTTCAAGCACTTTGATTGTATAAAAGTTAGACACATGCTCAAAAGGGGAAAAAATACAGAGGCAAAGTGATTATACCCAATGAAAATGACAGTGAAAGTGATTACGTCCCCTGTGATGATCATGTTCCTCCAGAAGAACAAAGTGACGGTGATATGGATGATATTGTCACTCCAAAGGTATATTTATGGCATTATAAATTCCCAATCCATAATTATACACCAAAATTTTTTTTTAACATCATTTTTTGTTTATAGTAATGCTACTTGTTAAAAAGTAAAAATATATGTAGAAAACAAAAAAGGCGAAGAGACAGAGAGATTTTAAGAGTAGTACTGGTGACCTAAGAACTTGTGGCCGAGTTCCCAAATTGGCAAATGTATCTCAGTGTAAGGAAGTACCTCCGGAATCACTTCTTGTAGAGGTACCACTACTAGTTTACTTTAAAATTAGGTTAACTCTGTGGATATATATATATATATATATTATACTCAGAAATTGTAATGATAATTATGTTATCTACATCAATTTTTTTGAAGCCACGTGATGCACCGGTGCTTACTGTAAAACAAAAGGCTACAAAATTTGAGACATGGTCCTGGTTCAATGGCTGCTTATAACGAATTACGGGAACGTGAAAAACTCGGCTTTCAAAAAGAGATTCCAGACGGAGAGTCTGGAACGCAACAAATGATGTCACAGTCTGGTAATTTGTATCAGCTAATTAATCCAGCCTATTTTTTTGCTAAGCGGTTAATCTAGCTAATTAGTTGCATAAGTGGAAATATTGCTAATTACTCTTAATAATTTATGTAACTGATAGATACACCCGTTCAAGATGAACCAAAATGAAAGAGGGGAGGAACAAAATGAATCATGTCCATAACAACATGGAGAAAAAAGTCATCATCTTAAACGATGATTGTCAAACTATATCGTGTGGATGGAGGAAGTCAGTTTAACAATTTTTTATGGACAACTCTTAGGCAGTTTGTGTCACTTACTTGTGCAAGTTGGGATGAAGTTCCTGAAAAAGAACTCTTGTGGGAGTATGTCAAGGTGAACTAGATTTAAAATCATGCATAAATTTATTACTTGTGCTCATATTATTTATGTTCTTTTGGATTTTTATAATTTCTTGCAGAATAAGTTTATTGTTCGGAAGATGCTAAAGGGTGGGTATTAAAGACCCTGGCTGAGCAGTTTAGGAGCAAAAAAAGTCGACTTAAGCGGGATCATTACAACAAGTATGCTACGGATTAGGAGAGGTTAACGAACAGGCCGAGGGAAGTTTCTCTTGCAGACTGGAAGATTTTGTTGAAGTATTGGGGTGATGAAAAAGTTCAAGTATAAAGTTCAATATTTTCTTATTATGCATTTCAAAGGCGCGATATATCACTATATGCTTTCATATTTTTCTTGTATTTATTTTCAATAGGAGACAACAAAAAGGAACTCTAAAGCACGGAAAAAAATTACTAGGCCACATACCACTGGACCCTTACTATATTCACTCTGCTCCTTTCATATAAATCATCATAAATACACTATGCACTAAATTTATTTTTAAATTGATAAAATTCAGCTACTCGATAAACTCGGAAAAATGCCCATCGATAGTGGTGATATTGATGTGGAAGAGTCGATTCAAATAACTGAAACTGATATATATTTGGAGACTCGTAAACGAGATGATAAGCGTGATTATAAGATACCGGATGAGATGGCTAAACCGGTTAATGAAAAAAATTGGAAGTCATTTTATAGAATTCAAGTCTGGTATAATTAATCGTTCAAAGTTTAGTGAGATACTAGTACTGTGACATTGGTTTTATTGTTTTCATTGTTATAATATCCCCTTAAATGAACTGGATTGTTTTTTCCCAGTAGAAATTGTCCCAATTCATAACATTAATTGACAAGTTGCATAAAATTTGATTAATTGTACCTGTTAGTTATGATAATATTACACCTCTTCTGGAATTATTTAGGTGTACTTAAATTTAGTTTTTCTCGAATATTGATAATAGAGAAGTTTTCGAGGTGAGTTTAGAATATTTAACTATAAATTGGTACTAGTACCGTGACATTGTTTTTTTTGTTGTCATTGTTATAATATCCCCTTAATTGAACCAAATTGTTTTTCCCAGTAGAATCTTTCCAAATTCGTAAACTTAATTGTGAAGTTGCATAAATTTTTGATTAGTTGTACCTATTAGTTATGATAATATTAAACCTCTTCTTCAATTAATTAGTTGTTCATGTTAGTTATGATACTTATTTTTTGTTTGACTCAATTCTTTTTACAGGCCAAAGTTCAAAAAGTTTTAAAAAATGAAGGTATCGAGGCTGCTAATAAATTGGTTCATGATGGCAAGGACCATAACCGGGCTTACTTGATTGGAAGGCTTATCCATAAAAAATAGCCAAAGTCAAATTCTTCAGCAACTTCCCGCATACTATCAGTTCCAGATGACTATGTGTCTGACTTGACTGCGAAAATCCGAGCTCAAATTCAGAAAGATATGGATGAGAAGGTTGATAAAAAGGTTCGAGAGATGATGAAAAAATTGGTAGACCATAATCCATATTTGAACGTAATCCTTGATGAGTCGGATAAATCGCCTTATTTGTCCAATGAGTCTTAGGCACTTAACAGTACTTCTCATGGTCTCGAATGTGCTTTTATGCAATATTAGTTAAAATGTCTTTTAGACAACATCTATGTTAGGTATTTGGTTTATGTATTAAGATGGTTTCAAGTTATTCTGGGATTGTGAATGCTTGTGGTTGGGGTGACTTGGACCCTTTTATTTTGGATGGTATCATGTGCTTGTATGTGCATATGTTTGGCAGATTTTGTAATGGGAAGTGGTACATTTAAATGCCATATTTGTTTTTATTAAATAATATATATTGAGAAAGACCTAAACTGTTGATAAAAGTAAAAATGTAATGACACAGGTGTTACTATTCTTAACAGAGATTTTTAAAATCTAGTGTCAAAATACTGTAACTATCGTTACCATAGGGTTTATGGTAACACTTTTCTTGTGTTACAAAAGGGAAAAGGGTGTTACCCTAGGTCAACGCCAACAGTTTACTGTTTGTTACCAAAAATAAAAAATGTGTTAGTATAGAGGGCTACGGTTATACTTTTATCTAATGTTATCAAAAACTCCATAACTGTTATCCTAGACCCCTATGCTAGTGCCGATTTTAGTAACGCTGCCATTTTTGGTCAAAGTATTACCGTAGCCCTTTTCTCTCCTTTTCAGCAACACTTTTCCAGCTTTTCCAACTTTTTTTTAGTTATTACTGAAGCCCATATATGGTGTAGTGTATAATTCATTTATATAATATCACTTGTAGCTGATTTTATGGAGAAGACTATTATTAAAAACTCTAGCCACCAAGAGAGAAAATGGAGAGAGCAGGATGAAACGATTTTGTGCATCTGATCATTAGTTTTCAAGCATTCATGTGGATACCGATAAAGTCTAGATCAGAGACAAGATGAGTGGTGATTAAATAATATTTCAATCTCCATTAGTCAACCAATATGTAAAGATTATAAAGGTGATCTACTAATTAAATGTTCCTTTTTAGTTGTGACATTTCATTTTTTGTTGATCAAATGTTTCAATTTTTCTTCAAATATTAAATATTACCTTTACATAATATTAAGAAAGTGAAAATTATGGATTAAAGTAGATTAAATATAATTCTTTTTTTATTTTTTTCAACTACAAAATCGTAATAATTTGACCACACAATAGTCAAATATGAAAACTATATTAATTTAACATCATCTTAACCAAGCTATTACTCGATATGTAAGATTCTCTGCATGAATATTGAAACCCAACTTATAATTCCTTGGATGCCCTAAATACACTTATCCATAAGTGCACATAGGCAACGGTTTTTAGCTAGCGTTGCACGAAATTCGTTGCATTATCTTCAAAATTTTCAGTTATTGTAACACAGTGGAGAAAGCGTTGCATTATATTGAAGTTACTGTTGCTAAATTGTTAGTGTTGTGCAGCATGCAACAGTAGAAATCATAGCGTTGCATTAGACATTTTTTTTATTTAATAAATGCTGACATAGCTTGCTGATGTCAGCATGGTGACGTGGCATCAGTGGGACCCACATGTTGGGCCCATATGTTGACGTGGCCGAAGTGGGGCCCACATGCTGACGTGGCACGAATGGGACCCACATGTTGACGTAGCAGCTAACATGGCCCTTTAAAGCGTTGCATTTTCTTTCTTGTGTTGCAATAGGTTATTTAGTGTTGCCTTAGCAATTATACTATTTTTAAAATTTGTTAGTTATATTCAGTTTCTATTTTTTTTAATTATTTTTAAATGATCCAACCGTACGGATGATGTTACCTACTAATTTTAGAGATGTACAAATTTTTTTAAAAAATTAGATTTTATATCGTGTGTTTTTATAATAGTCAAATTACGGTCAACACGGGTTCCTGTTACCAAGTCTTGTACCAGGTTGTGATTCTATTTTTTTAGTTCTTGTTCAACGATTTAACCGTACGGATTGTGACGCCCTCCAAACCTGGGGTCTAGATTTGGGGGTCACTATACGATAAACAAACTAAAATAGAAAAAGCGGAATAATATAATAAATATGACCCCTTGCATGTAACTGGATCGATCACCGGTTATAGTATGAAACAGACACTAATACAAACCATCTGTTATTACAAGCCATAAGTCTATTTAGTTTTACAATTATTCATATTTTATTACAAACCTTTAGACTATTCAAACGTCCCAAAATAGTCTTCCTGGAAACACGACAAACTATTACCAAGCATTCGACTTCTGATCAAACCTAGAACTCTGGCCTAGCTGAAAGAATCAGAATAGTAAACAAGTATGAGTGAAAGAAATGCTTAGCAAGCAGTATATAACCTATGATTTAAAAAAACAACAACAATATATCTGATGAAAAAGACAAAACAATAATACTTGAACAGTATCAAAAACTGATATAAGTTTTGATAATAAATAACATTTTTATATATCTTTTTTTTGTTTTCGATTAGAATTCTCGAACGATGGTGTGTTGCCACCGGTGATCAGCCGCGGTGCAACACCGGTATGCCAAAGCATATCCAACTAAACAAAGGGGTACCCAAGGCACATATCGGCCTAGCAAGGTATTATATCTTGTATAATACATAGCTCACACTGGACCACCGCCACAGCCTCTTACACAACCATCCAATCTACAAAAACAATTTTTAATCAAAGGAGTCAAATCAAACGACATTCTTAACAACATAACACTCCATTTCTCATGGTCCAGAGTTATCTCAACAACTGATGGCGAAATAACTAGATCAATTGGTCATTCGCTAATCTCAACTCAAAGTTTCACTGTAAGAGTAATTTGTAGCGAATATGTAAAAATGTTTAACTATTCTGAACTTAGAATAATATAGAAACTGATAAAATAGACTTCAGAGTCAATATCACTTGAATGATAAATAAAGATATAGGTACTTGTATAACAGTATTCATAATGAATATCACTTGAATAATATGTGAAGATAGGGATACTTGCATAATATGATTCGAAATAAACGTCACTTGACCGATAAGTGAAGTCAATGGGTACTTGCCTGGTATGCTTGAAAACCTTTTACTAAAACCCTGGCTTAAAACTGTTGGCTACTGACTTCGTCTAACCCTTGACTGCACTCCTTGCTACTCAATTCTATAAACAAAAAGGACTATCTTAATTAATAGAACTAAACTCAGTTGACGTAACTATACGTCTTAACGTCTACCTCATCGTTTATAACTAATCATTGCATTCTAAAACTGTAAATAGATAGCATGCATATTACATTGCACGTAATCATTGTATTCATATAACACGTAATCATATTTTTCATTTAATACATAAATCAGATAGTCGACAAATAGGTTTCAGAACGTTCTGAATAGAAATCAGATCAATAATAGTGGTTATTGATTAATTACCGACTCAGACTGATACATAATTCAAATAACATTGCATAACAAAAGAAATTAGGTCTCAAAAGTTATTTTATTGAAAGCGTAATATTATTCTGAGTCTGTACGCGTTCGTTTCACATTAAATGGACGAACGGTTCATTTATTATGAATAAAATATGATTTAAATGGAAATAATAGTATTAATTGACTTTTTAATATCAACCTATAATTTTTAAAAGTTTAAAAACAATTTTTAAGATTTATTTGAATTAATTATAAATAATTATATTTTATTTAATTATTTATAAACAAAATTAATTGATGAAATTAATTAATCAATTAATTAAGTTCATAAAAATCAATCAAAATAAATTAGAATAATTAATTCAAATTTGTAATTTTAAAATTAAAAATTAAAAATAATTTCTCGAATCTTAAAAATAATTAATTACATGATTTTCAGAATTTAAATTAATTACGAAATAATTTTTGAGATTAAAATAAATAATTTTTAAAAACAGAATTTAGAATTTTAAAATAAAAAGTAAAAAAAATTGGCACAAACAGATTTTAGAAAATATTTTGGGGTTGGAAGGATTAAACACGGGTGGGGTTTTAAAATGAAATCGGGCCGTTAAGAACGGGTCAGTGTCGGTATGAACACCGACCGGATTCTGGGGAACAAGCCTAGTTTCCGGCTGGGGTTCACCAATTCCGGTGACCTCCGTTCAACTCCCAACACTTCGCTGAGGATCGAAATCAGAGCCCCAACTGTTCTACATCCTTTTAACATCTTAGATATCAACAGCAGTGGTGGTGGTCCATCGTCCCCGTCAATTTCCGGCGATTCCACCATGGAACCGGCGAGACCTTGGACTATCCGGTCAAAAATCCGATCATAGCCATTCTTTAATTAAAATTAACATTAAATATATGAAAACGAATATAAAAACAATTACAATTCGTGCCTGCCATCCAAATCATCAGTCAAACAAGAATGAATCCCCAAAATCGAAATATAAAAACCGAAAACCGAAAAACTCGGGTTTGACGATTTAGCAATCCAACAGTGAAAATAAATGATGAAATCAACTCCTCGATTTATATTAAAACAATCTATAACATTGAAATCAATCAAAAACCCTCACAAATAAAAAAAAAATCGAATTTCAAGGATCAAGAACACAAAAAAATCAATTTTACGCAATACTTCACCTCAGATTCTGAAATTGGTAAGGTTAGAAAGAGCTTGAAACAAGGATCAATTTGGTATGTAGAGCGTTTGATTTGGTTTCCTGGATTGCCCACAACCATCAATCAAAGTTTGGTTCAAAGATTTTACCCCCAAAATGTGTTCTTGGATTTTCTTTCTATTTTTCTGAATTTTAATAAATTTTAATGAATAAAATAAAATAATACAGCTATTTATATTTACATAAATTATATCCCAAAATAAATTAAGGGTGTTTTTATTTCTTAATTTAAATAATTACGCCCCAAAATAATAATTTTTAAACAGTAAAATGTAAAATTTATTTCAAAATTTCCCAAAAATTGAGGATAATACAAAAATAAAAAAATATTGGGTAATTGAAATACGTAAAATTTTATAAAAATAAAAACATGAATTTTGTGGGCTTTGACGTCCCGGTGGGGTCCCAGTCCGTTTGTTTTTGAAACACAAAAATGATTCCTAAATTAACAAAAAAACCCGAAAACATATAAAATACCTTTAAATGCACATAAAATGAAATAAAATAAGTACCTTGATAAAGACGCAAAGAAACACGCGTCCCAATTGAAGATCGATTCATATAATTGCAGTTTAAACACATATTAATTACTCAAAAAAAAAAATTGTTCACACGGGAACACAAATAACATTTAAAACATGTAATATCATGGCAATGATCAGTGTAATTTATATAAACACATAATATTTATTCATTTAACATATAATATTCATATAATTTTCCCGGATATTACAAATATGATGTTACCTACTAATTTTAGAGATTTATAAGTTTTTTTAAAAAAAATTAGATTTTATATCGTGTGTTTTTATAATAGTCAAATTACGGCCAACAAAAGTTCCTGTTACCTAGTCTTGTCCTGAGTGGTGATTCTATTATTTTAAAATTCTTTTTCACTCATGCAACCATAGGGATGATGTTACCAACTAATTTTAGAGATGTGTAATTTTTTTTAAAAAAAATAGATTTTGTAACGTGTATTTTTATAATAGTCAAATTACTATCAACACGGGTTCTTGTTACCTAGTCTTGTCTCTATTGGTGATTCTATTTTATAATTTTATATTATTTTTTTATAGATATTGAAAACTAGGGAAATATAATAAAAATATGATATTTTATTTTTATAGTTATCTAGACAATTGTTTGAGTGTAAAGTAATTTTTATAGATTTTTAAAATTTTCTAGCTATTTAATATTGATTTTTAATTAGTCTTTAATTCAGTGAATAGAAAATAGAAAATCAGCCACTTGATCGCTACGTGACAGAAGAGTATTGATGGTGAATGCATCACGCAGATCAGCAGTTTCAGTTTTAATCAGGACCGTCTAATCAATTTAAAAAAACACAATTTGGATCAATCCTGATCGTTGGTTCATATAAACCTCAAAATCTATAGTAGTGTGCAACTTTCCTTTATAGTTTTTATCCTACGCTCATCAATTCTTCCCCTTTTCCTATGAATCTTCCAACTTTTCCGCTAAAAAAACAATTCTGAAAAGAAATCATTTCTTTTAATCTTTCGTGAAATCCAACCATGGCTAATACCCATCGAGTGGAGATGGGTGCGAGGAATGCTGTAACTTTGAATGGACTAATGGTTGGATTGGTGAGCAAGAAGAGAGGAGAAGAAATAGTTAATATTTTCAAGGAGAAGAAGCAGTTAATATTTGACATTTGGCAAATGTTAGGATTGGAATGAGGTTGATGAAACGTTGGACTCTTTGAAGTTGAAGGAGAAAGAAGCGGCGGGGTTAAGTGATGGATCGAGTTTTGGAAAGAGAAGTTTCGGTAGTGGTAAAAGGTCTGAGAGGAGCTGGAGGAAGCCTGTTGATGTGGATGTTCGTCCACAGAGGTTGGTGAATCGCATCTTTTGCCTAATATCTATATATATGCTTAATATATGAATGTTGCTCTTGTAAATTTATATGTTAGTGTAAGTAACTTGTAGTAGAGTAAACTATTTTTGTTTAGGAATATGTGAAATATGTTTACAATTGGGAGCTTATGACATAATTTGTTTTCCGGGTTGTATTACAATTTGATCGGTTTCAATAAGCATGAAGCCATTATTTAGCTCAATCAAGTATTACAAAACTTTATTGTAGTGTGTTAAATACTGTATGTTGTTTGATTCAAACCTTTATAAAATATATTGTTTTACTTCTGTTGTATTGTTTGTTACAACAACCAAAACATCATTGGTGATTACGACCAAAGGTTCTTCAGTTCATGACAAGGACCTTTTGGAATATTTAATAGTTGTATTTGTTGATATTTGCTTTGTCTTGGACCCTTTCTTTTGATGATAATCTACAATGAAAAATCCACAATTGATTGCCAGATTTGTTCTTGTGGCAGGTCCTCTTAACTCGACATTTATCTTGAAAAATAATTTGGACTAAGATTTCGAAAATGTATCTCGGAGATAGTTCTTGTGTTGGTATTGGTCAGACCTTTACTGACAAACAATTCCGATTCAACAAAATTGCACCCCGCAACTAACTGAAATCACCACCCCCCAGCGTCGACTACTTGCTACTTTCACTTTAATAGTTTAACTTAGTATATGTTTTTACATATGCGGTATAATGAACCTGCTGAAATAAGCGGAGCCAATAGGGCTAACATATAATGATTGTTCTTCAATAATAATATAGTTAGGCCTACTGTCGTATGTGATAGTGAACAGAAAAGCTTGATGGAACAGAGCACAAGTAATCAGGATTTAGGGGCTTATTAGTTCCACTAAGAGTTTTGATCCTTTCATGTTACAGCCACTTTTACAGGTAAAAAATTATATGTTGTAGTCATATAAAAAGGAATTGAAACTCATTCAAAAAAAAAGCGATTGCAGCTAGAATATAATCATGAATTTTGATAATATCTAGGTTAAATACAATAAGTGACTATGGATTCTAGTTGCCATGTAAGCGTAGCTTAGTTGTCATAATAAATCTACAAACAATATTGGTTATTTATTTACTACTCAGGTCTCTCTAGAAAATTTAGTAGATATATTTACTAAATGCTGCAAACATTTGCTATTCACATTGTTCTGATCTGAAGTGCATATACTGCAGATGAATTTTCAGTACTTGTATTCACTTTGCATATACTGTTAAATGACTTTCTTGAATTATTTTGAATGCTCCAAGATGGAAGAATATCTTTTTAACATTGCTAAGCATATGTCTTTTGCATGTCTAAGCGGCCAATTTTGAAGCTGAAACTTCTTGTGTTCAGGATGGTGAATATCACTTTTCAAGGCATGAATATGCTATAGGGCGTGAGAAGTATAGTGGAATCTGCGGAGCTACCTCGAAAAATGGAAATATTGAGCATGGGAAGTGAACAACATCATTCTGGATAAATAAAGATGAGTTGTCTGCAACGGTTAGAGTTGAAATGAATAGGTGACATTATTTTAGAAAAAAAAATTGCTAATTTGTTCTTTTGAAGTTAGAATTTGGTACTTTGATAGTTAGAACCAAGTATCCGATTTAATCTATGCTTGTTGATAAGACTTTAGAACCAGTTTAGTAAGTTTTAAATTTCATTGGATGCTTTTTGTATTGATTGTTGGATGCCTTGTTTGGCAGTAATAATGTAAAAGAAGAATAACTATGTCAATTTTTTTATTTTATGAATTGTTGCATTTGACTCTATATGGTATTGCATAAGACTTAACATGATGTTACATATGAATACAAATGGCGTTACAAATGACTAAAATCAGTGTTGCATTACATATTGTGGGACCCACTCCTGACGTGACAAAAGTGAAGCCCACTCCTGATGTGGCAAATGTGGGACCCCTTGCCGACGTGTCAAAGTAGAGACCACCGCTGACGTGGCAAAATGACGTGTCACTTGCCACGTTGGACACAGTGGTGATGTGGCTTCATTTTATGCAACACAAACTGTTGTTGTCATTGTACGTTTTTACTGTTGCAAAAGACGCGTGTTGTACATTAACAACCCCTTCCCGGTGTTGTCTATTACCTTATGCAACATCATTTAGACCTTATGCAATTGTATAGTACGGGTTGCTTGTAATTATGGGGTAGTGATAACAATAGATGCAAAATTAGTATACCATGATACAACATAAAAGTATCAATAAAAATATTTGGAGAGCAAATTAATAAAAGCTTTGTGCAAAATCATATTACCTTT